>NC_046202.1:11182500-11220000 GCF_011004875.1 Balearica regulorum gibbericeps | reverse complement strand
TGGCAATGACAATTGCTAATCTGTCTCAAAATCGCTAATATAATACAGGTACAGAATAATATCCTATGCTTCATAATAGCATCAGATTGCCCCAGTCATGGATCATGGTTCTACAACGACAGACTGTCTATGAGCACTCAATAAAACCTCCACCACATTTCAGGGGATACAAAGGCTACCTGCAAGTATTGCCCTCTTATAAGAAAGGAAAATAACTTCCATTAGCTCAACTGACATACAGTTCAGTTGGGTCACAAAAGCACTTGTACAGATCTGAGAAAAACCAGCAAACTTGTTGCACATGGTTTGCAAGCTGAAGTTGGCAACTAAGAATAGTAACAGGGTGAGACAATGCCACGAGTCTTTTATTTGGTAAAAAAGCAAGAAGGTGACACTGTGTTCAGTAGCTCTTTCCTTGTCTCTCTCCTTGAGAGATATCAAATTTGCTTTCTAAATCCTATTATGTGCATCTCAAGCCCCCTAATTCAGGAACAATCCAAAGCAAAATATCCACATCTAAACCCAAATACTCTTCCTGTCTGGGAAGTACGTACACTAGGAAATAACACACAGACAGGCCAACCCATTTCTCTTTCTGGGATCCCAAGTGAACTCATGCACAAACCTCAATGACTTTCAGAGCCAAAATCTTCCACCTGGTAGAGAAATGGTAGCTTCAAACTGAACTTTATCGTGTTGTCCTGCAGAAGAAACCAACTACCCTATTCTATGAAACAAGAAGGAACGTAGAATTACATCAGATGTCCAAGCACAGGCAGGCGGTTGAGTGCATGACTCTTCTCCAACAGATCTGTGTCCCAGATATGCTGAACTATAAAGAAGGACAATCTGCAAGAGTATGTCTTTTTTACTGTTTATTTTTCACTAATTGTACTGGTGTGATATAACGGGGCAGGGAAGCAAATAAACAAGCAGCCAGTGCATGTGGCTATCTGCTTAAAAATAGTTCAGATGGGCTGAGGTTTTAGCCTTTATCTCACTGGCTGACCTTGCTAATACAGTATGTAGATCTCTTGCCAGCTAATCGGCGGACTGTAAAGCATGGTTTCAAGCTGTGGGCAATGATCTGTAACGGGAATGAATGAGTGGGTTTTAGCAGCCAGGATCTGTAGCCTACTATCTGTATCTGACAGCTGTCACCCTCCCGACAGAGGCCAAGGCCTAGCCCTGCATTTAAAAGCAGCATGGCTGATCAGATTACTAGGACAGTGTGTCAGAACTGACTGCACTGAACTAGAGAGACAGAAAGTAAATCTATAAATAGCAGTTCTGCTTGTCTCCATGAACCACTGAAGGATAACCAATATTGAACAGCAAATGCAATGTTTAGTCTCTGAAACCAGTGGAATACAGTTCTTTGGAGATCAGAAGATGCGGCCTGATGATGTAAGGGACGGGAAGTTTTGTGGGCAGTTGAGTCGCTATCCTGGCAACAGCAATAGCTGTGTTTGCAAAAGGAAGTAACATGTTAAAAAGTTCTTGGTCCTCAAGATGTTGAAAACAGCATAGCACAAAGTCACCTTAGACCAAAGCCATCTTTGTGCAAAACACACGCAGAAAGCCAGCCGTTCCCTGGGGAATCCCAGAGCTCAAACAGATGCTGTGATAAAAAACGGATGTGTGAGACCCTCTCTGTTTGATACCTATTATACATGTGAACCAAGTTTTCAGCCAGAATGGTTGGGCTTTGAAAGGAACTCAAAGGCAGGGATGTTGGAACTGCAGCTTCCAAAGGCCACGGTGATAGCCAAGCTCAGTCACTGGACATCAAGGAGTTATAAAAGACCTGACCAGCACTCTGCAGTATGTACCAGCTCTCTGAGGAGCCATTCAACACTCAGAAGTTTCTGCTGATAAAAACAGAATATAAATTTGTAAACAGCTTTAGAAACACAGCCACATTCCACAGAGGAATGGAGAGTGGGATCACGAGCCAAGGCAATAGGAAACCATAACGGTGAGAACCATGTGGTAGATGTCGCATTATTGCTGAACTGCCCTGTGATACCAGAGGCTACTGCAGGTAAAGCAAAGGTCCAGAAAGACCTCAGATGACATGAGGAGTCCTGGGCCCCTTTTTCAGTAGAAGCCAGAAGATAGCAGCTTTTTTGTGGCCGGGTCATCTGCTGTACGCATCAGCGTACGCATGCTCCTGTTGATGAGATGCATCTCTTTGTCCATGGACGATCAGGAAAGAGAAACAAGAGCATGGCTGATCTTACCCTGAATCTGGTGACTGCCAGCTGAAGTCTTGCTCTGGACCCCAACACGTCTCAAGCCAGCAGTTCCCTGTGTGCGTTACAGGCAGCAACTGACCCCACAAACTGATGGCTGAGCTGTTCTGCTCTCCATCCAGGAAAAGACCACACACTGCCTTAAAACAACAGTCAAGTGCAACTGAAAGCATGGACTCAACTGCACAGATTCACTTTTTGCATTGAAAATAAAGAATGAATAATCGAGCATAAAGAACGGGACACAAATAATATAAATTTTGACATTGCTAAGAAAATGGAAAGAGCCCACTTCAGGTAACTCAAGGTACACAAATGGGGCTATTTAAAAAACAGCTCAGATGAGCAAGACAAATCAGTGACACAAGAAGTCCAACCAGCCCAAGACCCTGTCTCCTACAGAGACACGCAGCAGCATACGCCTGCCAAGCACATGCTCATCCTTCCCTACAACATGCTGTTTGCAGCTCAAGGACTTCTGAGCTGGAGGTGGGGCCTCTGTCTTTTAAAGCTGGGCATGGATCTTTTCCCCATGAATTTGAAAATAGGATGAGGATGATATTTATCCCCTGAATTGAAGAACAAATCAAAACCTTTCCAGCCCATAAGTTTCAAAACATCAATTTACTGGTACCCAAGTGTCACACTTACCCTTGGCCACAGTGATGAATTTTACTAATAGCTGAATACTATTATTAATGTGTTTCCCTCAGCTAATTTAGTGCTCATGAGATGGTCCTCGGTGACAACCCTGGCAGCTGGCTCCCTCCGCACGTCAGCAAAACCAGCAGCATCCATACTACCTTTCTCATACTGTCCCCAGCACGCATCGAGCCTGACCTGGAGGAACTGCACCTGGGGTGAGCAGCCAGGTCAGTAACTGAGAGTCCCGTCAGGGCTCGGTCTCTCTGCCAGCACCGTCACCGAGAGGGCCAGCCGCAGCGGTGGCTGCGCAACGTGTCCACCGGCCTGCAAGAAACTGGGCTGGCACCCAATGGACTCCTTCCACGCAGGTTACCGAACAGGCGTCAGATGGCAACGGCTCCTCGTGCGGCTGCAAACCAGTGACCTACATTACCAATCCCCGGAGCCATCCGAGGCCCCCACAGTTTCTCATTAGTAACAGATTCTTATTTATTTCATACAGTCAGTGGCTTCTGCCAATAGACAGTGCACTCCTAATTAAAAGCTGACTTCTTTCATAACCTACAAAGTCCTATTTCCACCTCTGCCCCAACACGCAGAGAAATGTGAGCCTTTCCTGTGGCTGAGCTTGTCCTCCATTTAAAGGCAGATTCCACAGACAAAGCAGAAATGCATTTTGTTTTATTTTTTTAAAGACAGCATAAAGCAGCAAAGTTTGAAGGACATCCAACATTTATGTTGTGTGCCCACTTAATATCACAAGGGACTTTCCACAGGAGCAAAGGTTTTCTTAATAAAGGGTCTCATTGGCCGGTTGGATCAAATCATGTATACACCAATATTTTGCTTCTGGCAATACCTTAAACCCACAGTTAGGCAAGTGTAGAGATTGCAGTGGCCTTGAAACTGTAGCATGGTTTATACATGGTATACACATCTTTGAGGATTTGGAGAAATCTACAAGGGATCTAATGCTTTTCCACCTATTGACATTTACAAAGCAGTTTAAATCATGCATGAGAGGCCTCAGGCACATGTAGTTCACAAAACATAACTCTGCACTCCCAGGGAATTTAAGCTGACCAACGCTCTTTATTAGAACCGACAGTGAAAGACAGCTATTGCAAAATCTGTACAAGAAATGCAATGCAAAGATGACAGACTTAATGCCAGTGGATATATTATGCAGATTATCCAACTCAAGCCCTGCTTGTTAAATAAGTTTCATGCTTTCCTCACTCCCACTGCCCCTCTTAGGAAATATCCTCCCTGGCTTTATCAAGGGAGCTGTTCCCTAAATTCCTTGATCAATCACCTGCTTTTCAGGACTTCAGACATGCCGGGTTAGCTCTGAAGATAAGACAGGGATGCTTAAAGAGTGGAAAACAGTTAAACCTTTTCACCTAACAGCACATCAGTGCCATGCACATATGAGATTAATACCTTAAAAACTTAACAGCGATTTTGCTGATGAAAGAATAGGGATTTTAAGGAATCCATCATCTCTGACAAGTCACCTTGAAGCTGTGAATTCCCAGTGCAATATAATTTTTTGAATGTATGCTTTTGCTACATACATACAAATGAAGAGCAAAATCCTGAGATCCTTGCCCAAGTTTTGATCAGTTCTTAATTAAATTTTGAAACTCTCTAATACAGATTATCTGAGAATCAGGCTTCCTACCAGGAGAAAGAGATTGTATGTAATTCGATTGCATCTTAAAGCTTGCGAATGGTGCTTAATACATACGTGTACAGGAGAGCACCCTGTGTTCTTCACGTGGAAGTCTCACTTGTGAAGCTATTCTGTTGGTGAACGCTGTTCAAATGCGTATTTTTCACTGAGTTCATCCAGGACTGATGTGGGTACCTGGCAGGGTCTGTGTTGTATCCAGGAATTTTGTTTGAAGATGTGAATTTCAACCACCAGTGATTACACTGAGGCTCCTGGAACTGCGTGTTCAAGGATCCAACCATGTAAAGGTTGTATTTACATACATATATGAAAAATACAAATATAAAAAAGACATTTAAAATAAATAAATAAACATTTGTGTATAAAATGCATGCAACTGTGTACATGCAGATTTATGTATCTATATATTCCATTACATACGTGTACATGTGTGCATATCCATGTATAGATTATACATGTGCTTAAAATTTGTAAATTATCAGTTACATGTACCCTGATCGGCAAATAGAGAAATAAAACGTTTCTTGCTTTTTAACTGATTGACAGAAATGAAAAGTTTTAAAGAAAGCAACTTAGCTTTGAGCGACATGTCTAAATGATTACTAGTGGCTTGCCTTAGCACAAGCTAGGTCACACTAGGCTTGACCTAATAAAAATAATTTGCTTAATATCACACTAT
Organism: Balearica regulorum gibbericeps; assembly: GCF_011004875.1. Lineage (NCBI taxonomy): Eukaryota > Metazoa > Chordata > Aves > Gruiformes > Gruidae > Balearica > Balearica regulorum. The sequence goes on along the minus strand of NC_046202.1, from coordinate 11,214,725 downwards.
CAGTACCACAGAAGTGCTATTGGCAAACCGAAATCACTGCTTTTTTTGTGCAAATAGGAAGCAGAAACAGATGTAGACTAACTACTCTGCTTAAGGGGAATCAAGGGAAGGGAATGTTTTCCACCATATCAGTTTGGTTTTCTTTTAAATCCCTAACTAAAAAAAGCAGTGAAACCCTCTTCCAAAATGCATTTGATGAGGATAAGCTCAAACAAGCTTAATGGGGCCCATTTCCAATCATGCTTTTGTTACTGGTTGTAAAACACATGGCAAAGCATAAAGTATGACACCAATGGAGACATAAGAGGCATTTAACACTCATATGTAACTCCACCTCTTCAGAAATTAGACAGATAACATAACAATGAATGTTTCATAAGATTTTAGAGCTTGATTCATCGCTGACGGAAATCGGTAAAAAGGTTATAATTGACTTAGTGGTATTGGATCAGGTCCCTAAATGGAACAGACACCTGCACATTGTAGAGGGAGAGAAGTTAAATCTGTTCGGCTCCTTTGTTCCCAGGTTTTGCTAAAATACCTTTGCCATGGATACTGCAGCTTTCTCACTGGAGAGAGGGTGCACCGGGTCAGAACCAGGCTCAGCAGGCTCCTTGGGGAGGGGTTACAGCAGCAGTTAATCACATCTTACCCGTCACAGCATCATCTGGTCGGCAGCAGCAGTTCTTTAGCAGTTTTACTGATTTCTTTGCTCACACACTACACACTGGATGTCTCAAGTTTTTTTTTTTGTACAACGCTTCTTCAGCCATTATGTATATTAAATCCTGAGATAATTTTCCAATCGCCATAGATTTTCATCAGATTTTCAGAATTGCTTCAGAAATATTGCTATCAATTCACATGGCAGAAGAAGCAGTAAAATGAATTTCAAAAAGCAACTAAATGTTAGTTTTATACAAACAGTGATAACTGTGATACAGGCTGGTCTGCTGTGTAAATATAAATGCCGTCATAGTCAACCACAAACTTGGGAGGCTGGTAGCAAAATTGCAGTGAAAGAGTGGGATACCTCATAAACTATTGAATAAATTTCTGCAAATGCCCTATGAGCTTTAAAACACTGAAATTCATCACACACGTCAAAATCCTGTTGTCGAAGCATTTACATAGTGTTGAAAATTGGCAGGGAATAAATACTGAGAGAGGAAAAAAAACCCCACAAAATCAAATAGTAACCTCAAACCGCATCACAGAGGCTGTTAAGCTAATGACTCTAAGATTGCCAATGGTTTTGCATATTACAACTCACTCCTCTACTGAAGCTAAAAGAACTTACTAATATCAAAACAATCTATCTGAAAACTAGGCAGAGAATATTTAGCAGACATAGCACAGAAAAATATCTTGTATCAGTAACCCTGAAGTTCAAGCAGCTTTCTTGATCAAATTGTAGTTAAACTCGGTGAAAATGGCATAGCAAAATGAAATAAGCCAAGATTGTTTACCTTCAATAGTCTATAAATATCCTTCTAAGGGCAGAACAGCTGCTTTACTCAGGGAATACACATATGCAGTACAATTCCTCATCTATAATTATAAGAATAAATTATATTTCACATTTCTTTCATTTCCAGGTCTTTTCTTTGATTTTACATCTGATACAGTGACAATGAGATGGACTTCCCGGAGAGAACGGCACAGGTCGTGTGTGGAGACTAACGGTTCGGGTAATTCAGCTTAGTCAGCCAAGGAGGCACGAAGCAAATGGTCAGCGTTCAGGAGAAGAGGCTGCCATCCATCCCTCTTCAAGGTAGAAGTCTTCTTAGGGAAAGAAGTGACCTAAACTAGAAGCCACAAATACATCTCTGCATGGCTTCTCCATGTTGAGGCAGTTATGGTAAAGGAGCCATAAAAGCCATCCTCATATAGGCAGCCCAACCCCATGGATGTTTGGAGCTGGTCTGGGAGGCTCAAAACACCTTAGTGCAGGAGGAGAACCAGAGATGCTGCTGGAGGGCTGCACGACCTAATCGTTGTCCGTGCAGTAACGGCATACGGTCCATTTATAGCAGTCAGAGCCATGAGATTGCCCTGACGGTGCTGGGAGGACCCGCTACTGCTCTAGTCTGTGCAAACACTGTGAAAAACAAAAGCAGCTCTATCACATGGGCATTCATAGAATCCTAGAATTGCTTAGGTCGGAAAAGACCTTTAAGATCATCAGGTCCAACTGTTAACCTAGCACTGCCAAGCCCAGCACTAAACCATGTCCCTAAGCACCACATCTACATGTCCTTTAAATACCTCCAGGGATGGTGACTCCACCACTTCCCTGGGCAGCCTGTTCCAGTGCTTGACAACCCTTTGGGTGAAGAAATTTTTCTTAATATCCAATCTAAATCTCCCCTGGTGCAGCTTGAGACCATTCCCTCTTGTCCTATCGCTTGTTGTTTGGGAGAAGAGACCAACACCCTTTCTTGGTAGCCAGGGTTGTAGCCAGGTGGGTGTTGGCCCTTTTGGCCACCTGGGCACACTGCTGGCTCATACTCAGCCCACTATTGACCAACACCCCCAGGTCCTTTTCTGCCAGGCAGCTTTCCAGCCACTTTTACCCATGCCTGTAGTGCTGCCTGGGGTTGTTGTGACCCAAGGGCAGAACCTGGCACGTGGCCTTGTTGAACCTCATACAGTTGGCCTCAGCCCATCACTCCAGCCTGTCCAGATCCCTCTGTGAAGCCTTCCTACCCTCAAGCAGATCCAACACTCCCACGCAACTCAGTGTCATCTGCAAACTGACTGAGGGTGCCCTCGATCCCCTCATCCAGATCACTGATAAAGATATTAAACAGAACTGGCCCCAGTACTGAGCCCTGGGGAACACCGCTTGTGACCGGCTGCCAACTGGATCGAACTCCATTCACCACAACTCTTTGGGCCCAGCCATTCATCCAGTTTTTAACCCAGCGAAGAGTACACCCATCCAAGCCATGAGCAGCCAGTTTCTCCAGTAGAATGCTGTGGGAAACGGTGACAAAGGCTTTACTAAGGTCTAGGCAACCAACATCCACAGTGGGTCACCTAGTCACAGAAGGAGACCAGGTTAGTCAAGCAGGACCTGCCTTTCATGAACCCATGCTGACTGGGCCCGACCGCCTGGTTATCCTGTTTGTGCCGCGTGATGGCACTCCAGATGATCTGCTCTGTAACCTTCCCCGGCACCGAGGTCATACTGACAGGCTCGTGCACGTGGGAGAGGATGGATCCAGGCCATAAACTGAGGGTGTATTAAGCTGGCTTCAAATATTGTAAAATTAGTAAGACTGCTATGTTCTGCGTATACAAACAACTTCCTCACTTTGTTTTGATCCAGTGGCTCATTTAAAACATTTCTATCTGTCCTGTGACTGGTTCATTGTCATCTCTGGCCAGTCCCCAGTCTGTTACTAATTGGCACCGCTGTTGTCAGGTTTGGGAATGAGGCCAGGGCCAGAACGGGCAAGAGAAATAATCCCCAGCTCATTCCCAAAAATGGCTCATTCTCGTTGGGAGCATTGCTCATACAAGCACTTGGGAAGGCTACGTAACCGTGCTGCTACCCTTGTTCTCTGGAAACGGAGCTTGGTCTCAAGGGGATATCGATCTCAACACGCTATTTAAAAATGCATTAAATGTATTTTTTCTCTCTATATTTGATAGATATAATTATGGCAGTCCCTAGAACAACATGCCTGTTTGTAGACTGCTTTCAAATTCATCTAATTTGTATTGCCAGATGGTATGAATGATTGCTACAGATAAACTTTGGATACGTTCCATTATTAATTGACAGAAGCATGGTCACAGCAGAACGCTCATCCCACACTGCATATCTGACAATTAATGGTTAGAAGATGAAACTACTGAGGAAAAAATGAGTCCCATGAGTCCCAAGTCCCATTTTATAGCCTTGAGAGCTAAATTTAAACAACCAAAATGTATTATGCTCTTAGATCTCTATACCAACCTCCTTGCACTCGTACAATTTCCAATCCCATCCATAGCTCTTTGCAAAAGATGGGCTATAGTCATGGCGTGCCATACAGTGGGACCGGGAAACAGCACAGGAGGGCAAAGTACGACAGTCTTATGGCAGGTTCAAGAAATCAGATGGTTGTAACAACCAAATGTCTCAACCGAGGCTCATTGCAGATGGTTGGTTTTAAGCTGGTCTTCTACATAAAACACAGACGTAGACATCGCAACGAGTGTTAAACGCTGTGCCTTGTAGACAAGACTCTTGCACCCAAAGTAATGGAGAAGACTGGAGGAAATGGGAATAACTTGAATCGCTGTGTTTTAGAAAACTGATATCTAATGATCATGTCCTGAGTGAATTAAGCAAAAGCTGAGAAAAAGCAAAGTGCTTAACTGATCAAAATTTTTCATTTTTCAAGCTATTCCACCAGAACACAATATATACAGAGAGAACATATTTTTAAAAAGGAGACATTATGAGCTAAGAAATCCACAGATTTGGGATAAAGAACATTTACTAGTGACACAGACCTGAAACACAAATAGATGCTGAAGGATGTCCCAAGATGTGAAACAAGAAATGCTTTTTAGCTTCTTGACTTGCAATGGTGTTTCCTCTTACTACACACTGAACAGCATGACACATCTTGGAAACAATATTTATACTTACAGCACAACTTTCATCTGCAACCTCTTGCATGTCATATAGATTTGCACACACCTTTTCATAAACACATATACAGAGCATAAACAGCCAAAAAGGTATATAAATTACTTCATCTGAGGTAGGACAATATGGCAAGTTGGCAGAGAACACCTGTACTATATCATGACCTCGAGACTGATGTGAATAGGGTTATAATTGCAACTGCAGAGTCAGTTCTGCAGAGATGAGGAAGAATACAAAAATCCCAAATGAAGTTTGACTGGCGCATGCAGGCTAATAACCTCTTCTCTGCCCTCTCGTACACATTGAATGACTATAATGATACGCAATGTTCACAAATATCCACAAGTCCAAAAGCTGAGCTGTGGATTCAGGTCTTTAATGATTTTAAGACACTGATTTGTATGTGTAGAAGGCAAACATGCCTAGCAAAAAACCCCCCCAACTTGTGAAGGACACAGATTTTGTTACTGTTTTATTTGAGTTCAGGTACTGCCCCATGCTACCCTCTGGTGCGTTTCTGAACTCTTTCCTCAGTCCTATTGATTGCTGTCTTTCCCCTGGCTGGTATATATGGCATAAACACAAAGGTGATACCTACAGTCAGCATCGGATCTGACTGTTCCCGACAGCTCCTGTGATACAGCAACCTCAGGGACTTGAGGACACATCTGTGAGTAGATGTAGTAGCTGCCATCTGCACAAACTGCATTATTTAACTGCATTGGCACTGATTAACATTTGCTGTAACCTATGGTAATGGGCTCTGGGGGCTTTCCATGTCTGCTACACAGTGGCAGCTGATGTCTCCTGCTCCATCCTTAAAACAGGATGTTTTAATTTTTAATGGAGCACATGTTCGATTGGCTATACAAACAGGCTAATCTGCAAAGCATGTGCTCAATAACAAGCCAAGCTATGCAGCCAGAATAACAACACTGCTTTGCCATGCACGAGACGCAAAAGGCTTCCTGCTTTATGCCACCATCGCTCAGCACTTGATGGTCAAGAGAAATGACTGTGCACGTTCCCCATTTTCAACAGCAGCCCTTAGGAATTAGCTACTTCCTTAGCTGCACCTCGGGCTGCCAGCTCATTTCTCATTTGGGAAACTAAACTGGAGAGTTGACAAAGTTCAGGTGCCTGGAACAGAAATCACAACGGTGCAGCAGAAGCATTCAGAGGCAAAACTCCAGTGTGCGCTGGGAGGGGAGAGCACGGTCAGGGCTGGCGCGCTCGGAAGAAAAATAAGCTGGTGGGCATTTAAGCAGACAGCAGAGAAGTGGATGCTTCCCTATTGCTGAAAACAATATATGAATAAAATTCTTCACGTCCATTCCTTCTCTCAGATCTCGTGTAATCCATAGACGTTCTCCTCCAGGGCATGTCTACTAAAACCATGATATCTACATTTTGTGTTTAAAAGTATCGCCAGCCTCTATGATACTGCTGGGGTTTGCCTACAAAAACTCAGATGCATTTTCTTCATGCTCCCTAAAAGAAGAGTCCTCTAGAGAGGAAGGCTGTAATGCAATATTTTAACATATTTATGATAGGTGGAGGCAGGCTACCATAGTCACAAGTGCTGTCCCTTGAGATAGGGGTTTTGGGGTGGGATACAGGCCCTAACTGAGGTCCTACAGCCAAACAGATAACAAAGATCACTTGCACAACAGACGCACGCCAACAAAAAAGGAGAAAAATAAAGGCAGCCACTAGGCTGACATATATTTGTTGGGGTATCTGGAGCAGACAGGTGAGAATCCGGGAATCTCAGGCTTTTAGGTTGCCTGTGAAACACCCTCAGGTTATTTATTTTCCAGATTCAAGGAGTTTGCTTCTGTTGCAGATTTTTTTTTTTTTTTTTTTTTTTTTTTGCAAGAAGCATGTTTTCCAAAGCTCAGTAGGGTTTTCTTCTGTTTCTTTGCATCACTTCTTACCTCTGACCTGATTCGTCTATAGAATAACCAAATCTGTAACAAGCATGAGCTCATTAAACAATTAATGGAATGCTATTTTAGGACAGCCTCTTCTTGTTCCAAACCTGTACTCATGACTGTTTCTGAAGCGTAAACATGAACTGACCTTTCAAAAAGGTCACTTTTATTTTTCTGTGTTTTCTTCCATGATGAATTATGCCTTTGAGAAAGGCACTAAATTATGTAGCCTTTCAGTAGACGTAAGAAAGTTAGAGGAATGTTAAGAGGAATTTCATTCCTCTGGTCTTCACAAAGTACACATAGAAAGCTGTTTCATGGATTGGATTAGTAAACACATCTAACAAGCTAATGAACACCTTTTCCTGCCTTAAGACATGAATTTTGAAGATGCTAACGTAATTATCCCCCTCATAAGTGGCCAGCCAGGTCTCAGTGCAAGAGCTTCAGCATTAACAAATGTATTTCTACTTTTTGACCCAACAGATCCATTTCCAGCAGTGGTCTGCTGCTGGAGAACACACCCGGCATTCACCCTTTGCTAATGATTACCCTGGAAGCACTTGTGAAAAACCAGACTGTTATTGCTTCTTCTAGGTTTTCACAAGGTGTATTCCAAACAACACATACAATATTCCGAATATAAAAAAACCCACATGCAAAAACCATCATAAATTCACTGTAACTTAGAAGAAGGGACAAAACATCCTCCCACAGCAACCTAAAATCCCTTCCTGTCAAAGCTGCTAGATGCCGGGCGGAACAGCATGAGAAATCCCAGTCTGAGGTTAAGCGCTCCGTCTCCCTTCCATCAGCACTATCAGACCAAGTGCCTGAGCTGATCTCTACAATAACAAGATCTAAATCAGTGAGGGCAGTATTAGAGTTTAAAGATAAAATGAGTATTGATTGGTGTGCTAAAGTCCATGTGCAAAAGCAAGCTTTGAACCCTTCTGATAAGAAACCTATTCTATTTGAGAAGTTAAAAACTCCCAGGAATGCAACCAGATTCTCAGTATGCACAACCTATTGACATCTGAAAGGGCCAACAGAAGCTCTCTGGTTATCTTTCCATCTATCACAAACACCCTCATCATGTATGAACTAGTTCTCAGCACAGCAGCAAGCAGCCGAGCCCAAATTTCAGGCAGGCTGGGGACAAAAAACCCAAAGCCATGGTATTCAGCTCTCTTCCCTACGCAGTTGAGAAAGCTGAATTCATCTCATTTGTAACTCAGGATGGTTTAGTCTGCCCTACAGAAACCAAAAAGCTGCTACATTAATGCACAAGGGTGTCCTTTCCATCAAGTTCCTTAATTAGCTTATCTGGAGAAAAAACTATACCAATCAAATTAAATATTAATCACATATAAACTGCTGATCACAATCAGCTGGGGGTTCACGCATGCAGAACGTAGGGATCGCAGTGTGATTTCTTTTCCCAGAGAGTTTCCTCCTGCTCTCTTTCCATTGCCAATTTAGCAAATTCATATAAAAAACAAAGCCTGAGTTTTCCAAGTACAACATTAACAACAGACCAGAAGTTTTTCTACACTAAAATATTGAACTGAAAATTCATTTCCTTTAAATCTTTCTAAATCCTTGCCTCTGATTGGGTTCATTAATAAACATGCTGGTTTTGTTACAGGGAGTGACATATGGCATAATCCGCTAACAGGAAGAAGTATTTTGCATTTTATTGTAGAAAACAAACATGCAAACAGGTTTTCACAGATGGCTTTCTTAGCTTCTGGGAGGAAAAAAAAAAAGCTTAATAATGCTTGAAAACAATTCTTCCCTCCTCCGTAAAAGAAGAGAAGGAAAAAGAATTTGACTGGAACTGCTTTTCAATTAAAGTAAGTTCTACTCTATAGTATCAGCTGTACACCAACTTCCTTTATACTACTGCTACTTCTTTAGTTATGCATGAAATAAAAGCCTATCGACTTGCCAGTATCTCACAATACGTACCCAGGGAAAAAAAAAATAGGGTTAAATTCTTGGCTTTGGTTAACTGTGCAGTGCTGTGAGAAAACCACCAAAGTAACCACAGAAGACTTTTAATCAGGAGGGATTTGGATCTCGGTAACCAGACCTCTGCCCATATTCCCTCATCACTCTGTTGGTTTGATCACATGCGATGATGTGAAGTCTATGGTCCATAGCATTGGAAAACCACTGTATTATTGAAAAGCTAAATTATGAATAAGTTGCAGTAAGTCTGAGAAATACTTTATGTACACACGTTGTGCTACTTAAAAATGTAGGGCACCCTTCTCTTCTGGTCGTTCTCACTCAGACTCGCTATGCTGTTCCCTCATCACCTTCTCATCGTAGCTTCTTGGGAACAAGACAGACCTTACTCTGAACTTCCCAGTGCTCTTCATGAGGTCAGATTTGCAGGATAATTTTTCAGTTCTGTTCAGCATACCCTGCACTGTACAATCCCAAGGCAACTCAGTGCCCTTCCCTACTCATCACTTCCCTGCAGCAAGCACAGACCTGTCCGTGTATTTCCATGTCTACTAAGAACAACCAAGCGTTATGGTCTAGAGTAATACCCAAACCTTTTTTGGGTCTGATGTTAAATCCACCATTAAAAATAGCTGCCTGCCATTTCCTCTGGAGTAAATCTCTGCCTACCTCCCCACGTCCAGACTAGAGGGGCAGGTGATAACATGCCATATGGTGGTAACAACTGACAGCGCAGACGTCAGACCTAGCAGGGAGGGAAGAAGCATTTGAACAACTCGCTTGCCTGGGGTTGCAAAATGCTACCTTACCATCACCCAGAAAGCAGCACGCAAACCCAGCTGCCTGTGAATGCAGAAGCAGGTCCCTTTCCTGCAGGGTGAAATGGAGTAAAAGTGATGTGGAGTAAAAGTACTCGTCATATGAAGACAGAAAGCTGCAGCAACCTTGCAGATAATAGTGGAATCAGGAATGGTCCTTCCTGTTAACTTCCACTGGTACTACTGGAACTCTCGTTAACAGAAGAAATACATTCCCTAAGATGAAGAACAGTGCATTCAAAGCTCTCTCCGACTACAAAACCTGCCTTACAATTTGGGAAGACCCCACCTCTCCGAAAGCAGCAAAGCCTGGACTGTTTGTAACTGCCATGCCAGTCTCACGGGAGTAGCAAAGACCAAGCGAGCTGGTTTCTGTACGACTGGAAAGGAGAATCAGGTCAAGCCATGAACTGCAAGTTTCAGGCTTGCCCTTGCGCTAAAATACAAAACAAATGTTGCAGAAGTTTTCTGCATTAGGTGTGCTTAACAGCTCATGCTGTCTACGTGGTGAAAGCAGCCAGCCTAATCCCTGTATCTCTTTTGCATAAGGAATCTGAGCTGACGGCATTTAATCAGCTCCAAATTTACACTACTGATCACCTTTTCCATTTAATCACAACTGCAGCCTTTCAAGAAGTAATTCCCTTTGGTTAAAATTAACAATGACAGGCTGTGTTTTTACACACTGTTGAAATGTGTAAAACAATCAGATGGAGAAAAAAAATATGCCCTCCTTTTTCAGAGCTGATTTACGATATATATGCAAACCCTATTAAAGTTAAACCATGCTTTTCAATGAAATGAGGATTTCCAACAAGCTGCTCTCCATTTTATTTAAGGATCCCAATGACTGATACAAACGGTGGTAATCAGCTCTATTGCTAATATAGGATATTGGGGCTAGGAGATAACATACTTAACCCTTAAGTGAGAAATAGCTCATAAATCACAAGCACTTTGTGGGGAAGTATAATAAGACCCTCTCTTGTGAGCAGAAATCAAATGATATCCTGCTGAGACACATTATATTCCTTTCTCCAAAATCTAAAGGTTAAATATAAAGAGAAATTAATGTAGAGAAGGAAGAAGAGCAGGGGAAGCGGGGACAGGAGAGGGTGACTAGGAGGAATGCAAATATCTAAATAGGTGGGTTAATCTTATCCCGACAGACACGACAGAACTGGGGAGGACCGCGTTATGGCTTGGAGGAGAAGGAAAGGTCTCAGGAAACGGCAGGACAGTTTGAGATGAAGGGTACACACCTTCGTCACCCAAAGCCAGAACAGACTCAGCAACGAAAGTCCCTGCCTTTCCCAGGTGTACGACGTGAAGGGGACGGTAAGCCCCGTGACACTGTGGCCCCTTACAACCTCCTGGGTACAGGGGTGCCAAACGCCTGCAAAGGTCTCGGCACCCATGAACGTCGGGGGGAGAAAAAACAAGACATCGAGCCAAAATGTCACGCAAAATGGAGTAGCTGGGGTCACCAAACGGAGGATGAATTTGAGGCCAACACAGAGGTGTACTGATTAAACCCTCCTAACATGAGGAACCACAAAAGCCCAGGGAGGAGTATCTCTGTGTCTGGCACTAACACCGGCCTTAGCAGAGAAGCAGGATCACGCCGTGAGGTCTGGTCCCATTGCAAATCAGCAGCGAAGCTTGAACTGGCGCATCCCAGCCAAACACAACATGCAAGCTGAACATTATTCATCATAACTACTCACTAGAGGATCTTCCTCTGTTTTGACTGTTGATAGGAGAGGTAAAAGCTACCTACAGCGAGCAGTCTCCACCACATTGCAGCGTTCAGAAACACGTGACAAAAGCTAATAGCATTTCTGTTTTGGTTCCCTTCTGGGTTCGTGTGTTTTCCTTCTGTTCAGGGAAGAGCAGCGAGGCAGGTGAGGGGGGCACAGCTCCCGGAGCAGAGCTGTGAGCAGGAGGAATTTTTGGCAGGTGGAAAAGACTCGGCGTGAAGACCCATGGCAGTGACAGGCGGCTCGGCTTCACGGTGCCCATGCTACGTGCCATCTCCCCGGCTCACCCACATGCGTGAATGCCACGCAACAGCATGGGAGAAAAACCGCCAAGAATAAGGACCGTGGTATAATGGTTTTGGGGGTTTTGTTGTTTTTATGAAAGGTGGATGAGGGGAGAAGAGCAGGAGAGCTAACACAGAGGAAGAGTTCCTTGGGAGAAGAGCAGGAGGGAGGCCAAGGAAGATCACTTGGGCTTTGTTGGTTTTCCTACCACACACCTGTAACTCATACCGATGGGTTTATCACTTTGGGGCAGTGGATGGGATGCAGCGTGCTAGAAGGAGCAAAGCCTATCGCTGAAGATGTGGAAAGCTTGCTTTTCTGGGAGCTGGTTAGAACTACAGTATAGATAAACACGGACATTTCCTCCAAAGATTACACTCCGCTACAACTTCTTCTGTGTGCGTGTGCTGCTTGCAGAATGTTGAACTTGTTTCCAAAATAAATAGCTCCCAAAGAGGGTTTAATAGGGTTTGCTGTTTTCCAGAGGAAATAGATTGCAAACAAACTGTTTCCTGCTCCTATTTCAAAAGAATTTTGGTCCAATTATTTTCTCTTTTAGCATAAAGCTAAATGGACTATTCTGCCCTGTCCCTGACTGAGTCGAAGCATGATTTCTTTTGATTATGCTTTTATGTTGCAAAACGTAGGGCTCTGGAGACATAATGGACGTCTCTAGGAGAGTGGCAGCAATTTTTTTTTCTTCCCCCCCTTTTTTTTTTTCAAGTGTGCCAATGCTTGTCAGTGTTCACTTTGGTGCCTGCTGTGCCTGAATAAAAACACCAAAGGAGGCAAAGGGAGGGAGGGAAGGAAAAAAAACCCAAACAAAATAAGTACTGTCCACCATGCCCAGGGGAGGCTGGCACAGAGGTGAGTAGAATTCAATAGTGTCTATGTGGGGCATATCTCAAACACTAGCTGAAGCCCGATTTCCGTTTTCTCCTTGTCATTCTGACTAGTGGGTTTATTCCCCTCCCTCTGCAATCCAGTTTTCTGGGTTTTTTGTTGTTTTGTTTTTTGGTTTTGTTTTTTTTTTTCCTACTGGAGCAGTGACAATTAGCAGCAGTAGGGAGGAGAAACCTTGGCAGGTTTCCCATCCTGACCTCTAATCCAGACTGCAACTTGTGGTCCGAAAGCTTCCGAAAATAAAGCTTCATCCTTTTCCTTGTTTAATTTCTAAACAGTGTTGATCAGAAAAGGGAAAGGGAGGGAAGCTCCCCTTGTTCCTCTTGACAGGAGGTGAATACCATCGTTGTCCTGGTACGGAGGGACATTTGTCACTGTCTGGGTTAGTGGGGTATTACCAAGAATCAAACCACCGATTTCCTTGAAGATAAAGACCTTTATGTTGGCTGTAACTTAGGAATGTACAAAACATGTTCTCATCTTCCAAGTCAAAGAAAAAAAGAAAAAAAAACCACAAAAAACACCAACCTGTTTCTATTTGTCTGGCTGTCTATAGCCCAGGGGCAATAAATCCTATTGCAGGGACAAGGATGAAAAATAACGTTTTTCATTTTTGATATCTGGATTTTACAAAAAAACCCGAAGAAAAAATCCTGATATGCTAGCTGCTGAATCAGCCTTCAAGGGTTCTTCAGAGAGTGAACCCTAGTGCAGGTTCTCAGCAGACACACTAGCTCCTAGCCCTAATTACAGCCAATTTTTTTTTCTTATTTCTTTGACAGATCCAGAGAGAGGCGTGTGCCTTGGTAATTACAGCAAAAGTCTGGAAGGTTTAATTTTTCATTTTCCTACTGATTTGTATTAATGACCTTGGGCAAGTCACTTAACACCTCTGACAAACTTTCTACTTGGGATCAAGACCCTGGTTATATGGTAAAACTCAAGAAGCAGAGAGGGAATGTCTACAAGCGTCTCCTCAGGAGGGTTCAATCTCTTCTCTTGGGAAACACCACCTGGATGGACTTTTCAGTATGGGAAGGGCTGCAGGAATGGCATGTTGTCTTAGGAGTGTAAAACATGTCATTGTTTGCATATCAGATATGAAATAGGATCACCACCTTTCCTCATATTCATAGGAAAAAGATTTTAATCAGAAGTCCTCTTAGTCATCTGCGGTGTAATTTGCTCCTGGGAAGACAGAGAAGCCTCCAGCCTGTTCCAGGTTCATCTCGCACAGGCCCTGTGCTGCTTCTCAGCAGGAAAACGAATTCCACCTCTTAGACCCAACAGATGCACTCAGCAGGTTCTACCTGTTACACAGAAAAAGGCCTTGGGACACATAAGTGACTACCAAATGCCTGCCAAAGAGATAGAAACTCAAACTCTTTGGTGGCTTTTAACTTACTATTTCTTAATTAAAATAAAATTGAAGAGAAGGGAGAGAAAAAAACCAACCCTTAATTGTGTCAGCCATGGAAGAAATCTGAGATTGAGGGCTCCAGAGAAGAGAAAGTCCTTTTGGATTAAAACTCTACATTTTATATTTTATCTCCAAAAGGCTATAAATGAGGTTTGGGATTTAAAAAAGATTTCATATGATTTTGTAATTACCCAAGTTACTATTACCTGATTAACACAGGAATCCTAATAGTCTGTTGCGCTTTCATTTCTCCAGTTGTGGTTGTCATGGGGCTCGACACCTGTCACCTGTTCATTTACAGGCATTTTAATTAACCTACATTATGTATGCTTTTTTTTCCTTGGATTTAGTGCCTGAATTTCATATTAAAAAATAAAGTTAATAGCTACCTGAAGGAGGGCTGCTGCCAAAACATTCACAGTCGATCCTGCCACATCCATTTATCAGACACGTCGCAGCAGCAGCAGCAACCAGTGCTTAACTGGAAGAAGTATGGGATAGAATAAATTCCTTCATGCAGCGATACAGGTCTGACACCCAGCCCTACAAATACAGTCTTTCGTGGGGTTCAATGTGTCGCTAGAGACAACCTGGATACGGCTGGTTGCAGCTGAACCTACTTTGTGGGTCCTAATACAGATAAAAGTCCTTTTGATTTTGCCTGAATATTGACAGAAGAACCAGGCCTGCTACTATGAAAAGAAAATCCTGGGAAAAAGAGTAAAGAGGTAAAAATATCAGTAAGGAAATTTTATTTGGGTTAAGCCGCTCTCCACAACCCCTCAGAGCAGGCTGTTTTGACATTTCCCCTCCTGTTGCACGTGGACCGGCCTTGCAAAGTACAATTTCCCTAAAGGCCAGACACGGCTGACAGGTCAGGTCCCGCTTCCCTACGCCAACTAAAACACGGTTTATTCTAGAGTCCCAGGCCTCTACAGAAAGTCCTCTGCAAAGAGAGATCTGCCCAGTGTTTTGCTGCTATACGAGGTAGAAGCAGACACTTGCTTCTGTGGAAGTGAAGGAAATGTATCTGAGAAAGCTCCTGGGCAGTGGGGCGAGCTGGCATGGAGTGGCTGAGAACCAGCCCCGGAACTGTCTGCCTGCTGGGCTGTGCGAGGAACGTGTGGGACACAGCGGAGAGACCATTCTGACACCTTGGACAACCTTACTCAATTGCCTGGGAATGCCTTTGGCACTCTAATTTACGTGTAAAGACAAATCCTTACTGTCTGAACTTTCAGAGTGGCCTGTACAAGCCAGGGAGTGGCTCCTCCGTTACAGTCTAGATCTGCAAGGAATGCAAAGCAGCAACGCGTATTTACTGGTCCACCCAGGCACGCCAAGGAGCCGTGCGCATCTTTAAAACTGGCACCTCATCACCGAGGTCTGTTACTCTCACAGTCTGGCTCTTCTCCTTCCCCGCTGGGTGCAGGTAAACCTTCTCTGACTGGAAGGAAGAAATACAAGAAACCGAGTTGCCAGACTCAGCCACTTTGCTAAAAAACCTGTTTAATTTTAGAAGACGACACGCCGTGCTTTGCACTTGGGCCCTGATGGTTTCCAGGAGAAGCATGTTAGCAAGTCCAGATTCCACCCAGCATGACCTCCTCTTGCTTTCTGAGCAGTGATGAATTTGGAAACACAGTTGGGTTACCAGCAGCCGGGAGCATGTTTGGTTATAATCAACAAAGCGTTCTCAAGTGCAGACACAATGCTAATGTCATGGGGGCTCTAATACGTTAGTTAATATGAAGCAGTTAAAGGGGTTTTGTCATTTCATAGAGGCCCATGATGATCTTCAAGGCTGACAGATGAAGACACATGCATTTAAGAGACACAGCGTTGGTGATTATGGGTCTTATAACCCACTTGGGTCGTAACTCCCTGAATTCTCAATATTCTGCCCACTCCAGAAAGAATTCATAGGTTGGTGTAAATGGGATTGCAGTATGATTTCTGTGATTGACAGCACCTGACCGATGGCAGGTCTCAGACCCTAAATGGACTCTCTAGTACCCTACAAACCCTGCTTGGGTAGCCAGGCTGGAGGACAGCAATACCAAATCACACTCAAAAGGGCGCAAAACCCACTCTGCTGCACGACGCTGAGGAGTGCACCGCTGCTTTGAGAGAGGCTGGGGACACAGCACAGTGTACGTGGAAACATTTGTGTTCTAAATCAGATAATCAATATAACCTAATCACCTAAACTGTCCCTTTTGACCACAGATAGACAGAAATTACTTGTCAACTGGGTCTGCAAGCACCGGAATGCGGCTTCCAGTGAGACGTCTCTTTCAAGTAACAGCAAGAAGGCTGGGAAGCCACAGAACGCCTTTAACGCTGCAGGCATGGTACCGACAAAGAAACTGTTTAGTGTTAGACTTTACACAACTCACAGACGGGACTGGAGAGAACGAACTGTTCGGTCACATCAACATGAATAAATACATCAGACCCATCACCCAAAGGATGCAGAGAATGGCTTACCCTCCACTCCAACAGGCCACCTGTCTGTGCACCGGAAAATTGCTCTATTCATTCGAATTTGTTCTTCAAAACCTGCTCCTGCTCGCCCAGATGCACAGACATAGCAACAACAACAACTAATAATAAACCCACCAGCAGCACACCGCCCCTTGGCTTCACACCCTTGCGGCTAAAGGAAAATTAATAAGAAGCCTGATACGAGTCCTTTAAAAAAGGAAAAAAAGGAGAACGAGCTCAAGGAAACTGATGGCAATATTGATAATGGAAACAAAAAAGGCATTTCATTTAACGCAAGAACTCCAGTTTGTTTCTAACAGGAGGGAGTTTAGTCTGCTCACTATTCCTCTCTTCTCCCCTCTTCACCTCCAGTGTACAATAACTGCCTTCTCTTCTACACATTCACGTTCTTTGTCTGGTACTTAACAGCTAAAGCTGGGGCTGGGGAAGGGATTTGGGGACAAGGGGGCACTAGAGCTGATGCCAGGTTTGACAATTCAGCACTTTCCGGGCCGGGCTGCCTGCAGTCTTGCACGTGAAGAGCCGGTTCCACTTGTGCAAAGCTCCCGCAGACCCGGCACGGCAGCGCTTCTCCAGCCACTCTGCACAGATGTCAAACGACTGCGGAGTGCGGATCCAGGCCCCCAGATTTTAATTCTTAAAGGATTAATTGTCGAGATGAGCTGCACTTCAGTACAGAATGAGAGAAGAGCTTTTTCTTTTTAGCATCGACTCTGCTCCTCAGAGCCTGGATCTAAGCCATCCTTCTCCCTCTCTGTTTTGCCCCTCCACTTCTTGGAGCCATCTCTGCCTGCAGTGTCTCTTGCATCGACAGCCAGGCAAGTACAGCTGGGAACTCTCCCAGGGCCTGTAACTTCAACTGCACACAGTCTCCTGCTTCAGGCAATGATCTGCTCTGGTTCTTCCTCCTTCAGCAGCTATTGCTCACTACCAAGAAGGACAATAAACGCCCCAACTCCATCTCCCCGACCGTGATCCCGAATGTTATGCATTTGTGTCAGTGCCTTTGAGTCACGCAGGAAGCGTGGCCACGAGGAGGAGGGGGGTTTGCCAGGCAGAGCGAAGGACTCGCGTTTCAATCCACCTTGCCAGCAGCAAAACAAGAGCGTAATTCTTACCGTAGCGCTTCAGAGCAGGGGCAGGGAACACTGAGGGAAATGTCACCACGACTGGGTGCACGAGGTGAATGTGACCCTCTAAAATTAGCGGGAAATCCCACATCCCCTTTTTAGTGCTGCAATAAGTAATTCTCCACGAGTCGGGAAAATAAAGGCTGGAACATACGGTTTCTATCTGTGCTGCACAGAAACTGATTAAAAATGCTAACAACCATGATTGTCCAACAACCAGGAGCTCCCAAGAGGCTCATACACACAGATGGTGATTAGTTTGGGATGGCCAGAACAATCACTAGTACCATGTTGCAGTAACACCCACAGACTATCTGTCGCAGTCCCAAGAGACACTTAAAGGCTGTTTACTTCATACAGTTAACTTGAACCATAAGCTTTACAAGCCTCTTTGATACATTTTTAATCACTCTCCTCATAAACCTATAACATTTCCCTGCACTGATACATGTTTGGGTTCTGTATATCATCCTCATCAGGCTGGAAGGAGGCTAAACGCGACCGTCCCCGGCGAGCCGGCCGTGCCGCCAGCGCCTCCCTGCCGCGGCTGCAGCTGCGGAGCCCGCGGCTCCCCGGGGTCCTGAGCCCTCCCCGGGTGGTCAGAGATCCATCACGGCTCTCCTGGGCAATGGCGCAATCAAGAAATCGATAGCAGCCGTAACGAATACTAGGATGGTTAAACTAAGCCAATTGTTTATCTTTGCAGGACTTACTTTTTCCAAAGAATTCTGCTGCTCCAGGCTAAGTGAACACTTTTATTTAACGGCTGGTGCATTGTTTGGGAAGGGTTTTTCCCTTGTCAGTTAGGTCCAATACGCCGAACGCTTCTGAGCACCGTGTGTGTCATTGCTTCCAGTACTATATTTCTTCCAGAGATCATAATCTTTCTCTAAACAAAATGAACGGTTTTGTACTTTAGACCTCTCAAAAGAGAATCTCCAAACAGCAAAGCGACCTTGCCCTTCCCTACTCGCAGACTGCAGGGTCCTGATTCCGCAATTCATCTCACGTGAGCAAACAGGGCTGTTTGTCCATGCAAAGCTCCAAGTGTGAATTGAGGAATTAATCACTCCTAAAACTCTGTCCAGAGCCAGGTCTGGGGAACCAGCACCAGACACCAACGCTTAGTTCTGTCATCGCAGCGATTGCTCCAGGGAGTTAGTGCAGTGAAGTCATTGGGAAAGCAGGTTAATTTACGGCAAAAGGAGATGTGGGGCATCGGGCTGTGGAAAGCCACTTTCACTGCCTCTTTCACTGGTGTAAATTTAAATAACTCCCACAGAGAAATCTGAGATTCACACTGAGCAAATGTTAGTAGACTCTGCTTCTCCTTTGTTGTCGTGTTTTCTCCTTTAATTGCCTCATCTGTTTGGAGAGAATACGTACCCACAAATGGATTTTTTTAATGTTTCCTTTGCCACCTATAAAGTTGTTGCTGCTTCTGTCCCTTACCTGTATGAGATCACTTCCCACCTCTGTGCAGCATGAGGTAGCCTGGTTTAGAGGTCTCAGTACAGCTCACAAAAACTAGAAAGTCATGGCTTCACTTGGTGACCTTAAGTGAGTGAAAATGGGACGGGGTTTTAGTACCCCGTTCAGCGAAGGGGAATGAAATACTGAAAAACTAAAAGATGAATGAAATGTGGAGGAATCAATCAATATATGGCTCTGAAAATTTAAAATGTTATAATACGGAAGTGTCAAATAGTATTATGGATATGTATCTCAGCAGTTGTATTAGTGGGGAAAATAATTCTTTCTTTGTAGAAAAACTGCACAAAATACATAGTTGCTACAGGAGTTATCTTACTACCACAGAAACTTCCCCTACTTATTACAAATAGGAGTTGCCCTAAGAATTCGATGCAGATTTTGAACTGGAAGACTCACTTCTATCCTGTTGGGGAGCTTTGGTCTTTTCCTTATCTATTCTTAAAACCCATCACAGTTCTGTCCTTAAAAGCAATTTAAAAACGTAAGTACTGGAAATTTCCAAATGTAAAGAAACATCAGACAATATTTGTATTTACTTCATTTCTGCTTTGACTCTCATGTTGCAAATCTGAAGCGTAAGAATCCTTACTGGCATCTCCACAGCACTGCCTGCCTAGGAAGATGTCCAAAGCCCTTTTCATCTCAGCTTTGCTTTTAAAGGCTAGTGAAGACATTTGATTATGTGTCGTTTAATTTAATATCACGTCGGCTGTACAACCCGGCCTTATGGAGACACGACAACTCTCACGACGTGTGTGAAGGACTTGCACACCTAGTCCTCACCTTATGCTCCCCTGCAACGGCGCCAAGACCTTTCACACTCCTGTGCCGCCCTACAGTTCGT
The DNA here is from genome assembly GCF_011004875.1 of Balearica regulorum gibbericeps. Lineage (NCBI taxonomy): Eukaryota > Metazoa > Chordata > Aves > Gruiformes > Gruidae > Balearica > Balearica regulorum. The sequence goes on along the minus strand of NC_046202.1, from coordinate 11,195,007 downwards.
CTTCCTTTAAGACCCGAGATACGAAATGAAACCGAAAAATGCTTGACAGCAGTTTGGTGGTTGGTGTGTCGAGACCGCCCACCAGCGTGCTGGCCAGCGCTGTCTCCGTTGCTTCTCTGCATCTCCTGTATCTGTGCATCCATCTGTTTCCTATCTCCTGAAATGGTGAGATCATGGCAGGGACTATCTTTGTGTTGTGACTGTTCAGCACCTACCAAAAGGGGTTCTTGTCTGTCCCTGGAGATCCAAGGAATTACGCTAATTCAATATTGATGATGGCATCCAAAGTGCAAGCAGTCCCAGTGGTGTGAAGACCACTGGAAGACTGCTTCAGTGGGAGCCCCAGCCCCCGGGGCAGACGCGCACAGTCGATACGACGCAGCGACAACTCGCCCTGCCACACTGGAGCTCAATAATTCAAGCTGGCGACCAAAGAGCATGTTTGGGGTAAGGCAGCAAATCCCCAGCAGGGACGAAAGCAGAACCCAGATCAGCCAAACCCCTGTGCTGTGCCTCAGCCAGCAGACCACACCTTCTCCTCCATGAGACTCTTTCCACAGAATACCGAAGCTTTGGGCCCTTTTTTCCAGAGGCAAACATTAACGCAGAACAACTCTTCCCCACCCAGCTTGCACAGCTAAGAACCATTGCCCAATCCAGCAGCCGAAAGGAAAGCAACATGATTAATAGGAATGTGCCTTGCTTACTTGTAAGCTCTCTCTATTCCCCCACCCACGTATATACATAAACTTTTACAGCTTTGGCTACTTAAGATCTTAACCAGACAATCTGCGCGCGGTTATAAACTATGGTAGGAACCCTCAGGCAACAGGGTCCCTACATTAGCAACCACTCTGTATTGAACAATCCTATTGATACTCATCAATCATTTACTTCAAAAGAAGAAGAAAATATATTAAAAGGGACTGCAGGGGATTTATCTTCCCATACTGATAAATTGTTAAAAATTAATGAACTAGAGCAACTCTGAAGGCAGTGTAAAGCAACCCAAAAAAACCCCAACAAAAAACCTACCACAAAATCCCCACAGGCCCTCAGAAAGCTCTTAAAGGGTGCTTCTGCGTTCAAGAGACTTCGTCCTCTCTGGCCTGCTGGGCCTTTTGCTTTTGTTTTTGTGTGTATCTACTACTGCCGATGATATTCTTCATACACTGGTCTTTTCCTGGCATTTTGCATCCCAGGCACAGAATCACTTTTTAGTTCGTTCCTGGAGGAAGGGAACAAAGATGCCACAGTTTGAAATCCCCATTCACCGAGCAGTTTTGACCTGCATGTGGGTACTGTTCTTAATTTGGCAGAAAGCTATTTAAGAAACTTCCCACCTTTTTCTATCCTTTAAACTGTCAAACCCTGCAGCACAGCTACAGCCACGAAATTCAGCAAGGTGCCCAAACTTTGTGCAATGCAAAGCTCCCTGGCAGCTCACAAATAGCCCGAGGGCTGTGCTTAGCTCGCATTAAATGGAACAGATTGCAGCTGCCTGTTCTGTCCTACAAAGGTGTGGGCACAGAGATCAGAGGTCCTGTCACTCATTGCTCCGCAACGTCCCTGGCACTCTGCTGTATCTTTGCCTATGTCATTCCTGATCATCAAAAAACATGTTCATTTTACTCACCCTTTCATCTGACTTGAGCGTACTCATATCCAGCAATAACAAAGAAATGATTATGAATGCTGTTCATTCTCTGCTGCGAATGGAGATGATGGCAATTTTATTCTCTTGTCCCTGATGTTACACAAAGGAATGATGTTATTGCTTTGCAAACTCAAGTATAGACTTTGTGTGTAAACTCTGTAAGAACTTTGCACGCGTGCCCTTGCACCTATTGATCAAAATGTATAATGGATTGGTGCAAAGCAGATCAGATTCAAACACTGCAGGCTGCTGACTTCTCCCGGCACGTGGGATTGCTAGTGGGAATATGTACGTATCTCTTGTGGATAAACTGGAGAAAATATTTACGTGCTGAAAGTGCAAAGCCATGTTGACAAAGCAGAAACTCACGTTCCTACCTTTCATCCCTTTCATGAGTAAAAGAAACTGAAAGAACGAAAGGAAAAACTAAACCAACAAACCATCAAAAAACCCAGGGAGATTTTTTTATATATCAAAACAAAAGATTCAGTTCTGAATATGATTATGAATATAAAGGGGGTTTGCAGATTGAAAAACAGTTACTTGTAGTTGCTCCTGCTCGGCTGTTTTGCCAAAAAACCTCCTACTACACCAAAAAACCCATAAACAATTCCTTTTTTACTTGTATGACAGGATTCCTAACATTGTAATTCCATAGTTTAACCAGGTAACAGTGTTTCATTTTCATAGGAAAAGCAGTAGTGAAGTTTTGTCCCAAATGAAATTAATCCAAACACAGTGAAATCTATTTACAATCGAATCATGTTTTTCTCAGCCAACTTTGCACTACGAGATATTCAAACACAATTTTTCCTTCCTACTCCCCTGAATGAAGTTTTTCTGCAAACGTTCTCCTGAGAAATTCCCGCTCCCACCCTTCATGTTTTCATGGCAATAAAAGGCAAAAACCTACAAGACTAAACATACGTGATCAGGAGAAGTACGCAGATTGAAACTAAAATGAAAAAACCAAACCGCGTTTGCATGCACATACGTGTCTCTGTACATAGCAGATCGTATGTACTAAAGGACAGAAAGGCTGACTCAATGTTCAGCGGCTCACAGCCGGTGCCTTCCCGTCCTCGCTCCCATGAACCATCTCAGCCTTGCTCTGAAGCCTCCCAAACGAGACGGAAGCGATGCGAGGGGCCTCGAGCTAGCCCCCTTGCACGCAGGTGAAATCCACCTAAATTCTTCATTACGCAGGGGAAAAAATGAGGCCTATCTAATAAAATTAATAGCAATAATAATACTTTGCATTTCTAAAATGCCTTCCAGCTCAGGAACTCAAGGCTTGATAATTAATGTCTCTTTAATTTTATTTCTATCGATTAAAGATCCAGCAGAACAAAAAAGAGTCTATTAACAAAAGCTAATGTGATTTTCAATAAGAGTTCGTTAAAGTGAGGAGCAGTAATCTTGCCATTTCAGCTGTAACAGACAGACATCTAGACAGTACATATGTCCATACATTCCCTAAATTAGCGCACCCTCCACTCGGCGGTTGTTCTGGGAAATTAGGCGGTTGTGTATAACTGTAATGAGGTCATACAGGGTCTGATCTCCACTGGGATTTAATTAACTCTGAATCTTATAAATATTGTGCTGAATTACAGTTAAATTTGCATAAAGGTTAGAATCAAGCTGGACCAGCCCCATTTACCAGAACGGGCTAAAAATAAAACCTCCGAGTAAAGACCTTTTAAACAATGTTTTTGTAGTGCAGTACGGCCTTGTTTTGATCTGGGCCTGAAAATATATTTAAGGGGAAGGAAGGTTGAGAGGGAGGGGGAGCAGGAGGTTATATTTCAAACAGACTTTCTAGATAACTTCAAACAGACTAACAGAATGGCGGTTTGCAGCCCTGAGATAACCCGTTCCTCCAATGGCCTTACACTCAGTAAAAGGAGATTGTATCGAATATATACACAGCTATCAAGAAATCTTTTCCCCTTTTTTATTTTTGATTATTAAAGTAATGCCAGACGTAAAATATCATTGCCAGGCAGACAAGAATGACAAAACCGATAAAGGAGGAGGCAAAAGCGATATCCGCGGGAGGCTCTGCTCCTCAGCAACGCAGGTCTGTGGCCTCTTTTCCTAAAATTCTTGCTCCCATACGCTTAACGAAAGCGTTTCCACCCTAAGTACACCTTGGAAGGACGCAGAGCTGCCACAGCCATCCCTTGTTGTTGCTTGGCCACCGAGGCGAGAGGGGTAGAGCTGGGAAAGGAGACAACCAGCACGGTTCAGCCGTCTTGGTTTGCAGGCTCTGGGCTGCCAGGGCAATCGCAGGGCAGCTGCGAAGGCTCCTGGCCTTTCCTGTCCCTCCACCTCCCGCGCCGACGTGCTGTGGCTGGTACATCGTTTGCTTCCAGCGGGTAGAAATAGCAGCACCCTCTCTCGTGGCTGCACACCACCCCTGAACTTTCACCCGAGAACCATATAACTCACAGGCAATGTCCCTGCTTGCGGAGGTTCGCCCAGCAGCACCTTGCCAGCCAAGCCAGGCCGCTAATCTTCTGTCAGCGGGACGCTGCTGGCACGTCCTTCTGTCCTTCCCTGCAGCAGCCCCACAGGTGTGAGCCAATCCCAGTTTCCTGGCCGGCCTGTTGGACAGCGAGGAACTAGATGAGCTCCGATGCCCCTGCCAATACGCTCCATAAGCTCCAAGTGAGTTCTTCTCTCTGCCAATATGTACGGTGCTGTTCAAGAATAGCTCTGTGTGCTGGTCACACGCTCTTGGATCTGCTCAAGGATTGTCCCTGAAAACCATCTGGCACCGGTGTCAGCCAAGGCATGCCACGAATCGCAAAGCAGAGTTTGCATCACAGTAATTTATCCCAGTGCGTGAGCTGACATGGGCACAGGAACGGAGGAGGAAGGGACAACCTGTAGAAATCACTGGATGGATGAGGCCATCAGGAGACGTTATAGTACCTGGAGCAACCTTGCTAAGTGAGGTGAAAAAGAACAAAGCTCTCTGTTGCCAAACCTGCATTGGAAGCTTCAGACAGATTCACCCTGGCGGATTGGATCACACTCCTTTATGTTTCACTTTATCTGGCACTGCACTCCGATGGACGTGCTGGAGCAATTGCCTCTTTCATCCCTTAGCTTGCTAAATTGCTGGGTGGGGAATGCTTTAGAAATGATTTTAGGCAACCAGACTAAGCAATATGATCTATAAAGCCGTTGAAAAGCATAATTTGCATCAAAATCTGAACAAGAAATAAATTTTGTTAACTATACTCATTAATGAAGGTGTCTTATTTTCTACGACAGTTGCATGGAAAACAATCTTCAGCAGGGCTGCAACCAGAGTGGGTCAAGGAGGTTATCCAAAGAGGCCAAACACACCCAGGCCCACCCTGGAAGCACAATTCACACAGGAGGAGAGGATGACTGGGTTGAGCTGGAATGACAAGCGAAGACCTACTCTGAACATCAAAATGTCTTGCTCTGACTCTGCTCACAATGTAGCTCAAAGCAGCACAAGACAGAAAACCGTGAGGAAAATTAGTCTGTGTCAGAGGCAGCTTCACAATCTCTCCTTCTATTTCCTTCCCTATCAGCATATCAAATACTTATAAAAAATTAAGGAATGGGAACCATAACACTTCTCTGAATTATGCTGCACATTCAGAGTCATGTGTAAAGTGCAGCACTAAGAGATGCCCATAAATGTTTACCTGAGAGCAGTTACACTTCCGCAACTCGACAGTTTGTCACTATGTCTCATTGCCAGCTGCAGTTCTGCAGCAAATCAGTAAACCCAGGGACCAAAGGAAACTCTTCTGAGCTTCAAGGAATCCTACAACGCTTTTCACTCCCTGCGTGTATTACTGTTATCGTTATTGCAAAGCAAAATTGGAACGCTTATGGCACATTCTGGCCAGAGAACATGCAGCTGCTTTGTTCTGGGAAGTGGCATTTAAAACTGGTACCTTCCTCTTCAGACTTGTTTCTTCCCTTGGGAAAATCCCCGCAGCACATGCTGGGCATCACGTAAGCATCACTGAAGCTCCAGCTTCAAACTGTCCTGTGTCGTTCCCCTGGACTTCTACTGGGCAGCGATTTTCACCCACCGGACCTCTCCACAATGGAAACCTGCTCAGTGTTATGGGCAAAATAACTCAGTCTTTGCCCAGCTCTGCATCAGCACGCACATCCACTTCTCCTCGTGCAATGTCTTTATGAATAGGAACTATTGTATGCAGGCTGAAGTCCTTTGCCAATATGGGTCTACAGCTAAGCAAAACCCATCAACCTCATGCCATTCATGTCCAGAGTGGGAAAGTATTTTAATATGATTGTGAATTAAACCAAGGAAAACTAGAAGAGGAAAAAAATAGACTTAGGAAATCTTTTCAAATATAGGACCCAAAACTAACATTTGGAAATTTCCAAGGTCTTAGGAAAAACAGAAAGAGCCGTTCAGCTACATTTGCTCTGGCCTTAGCCAGCTCTTTGCTGAGCTCTGTTGTCATCACATTTCACATTATGATGGTGTTGTGAACTGCAAAGAAAACAAGGGAATTGGCAAGTCAAGTATTTTGCCAGCTTTTCAGAGAGAAAACGTGTCCAACTGAGAGGTGCCGATTCCACCTTCTTAAGAAAACACACGCTGCTTCCACCGACTATCGGCAGTATGACTCGCTGCACCTTCCCCTTACCGGTAATTCTTTAACATACTCTTGATGATTTTAAACCTGATTGAAATGACAAATTCATTTTAACATTACTGGCTAGAATGGGCCAAGTGTGGATGGAGGTAAATATATCATTTGCAATGAAGACAACATACTGCCTCCAGGAGAGTGAACAGAGAAGAAGAAATAAATCTAATCAACTTTAAATTGGAGCATGTAATCTGGATGGGATTACATACAAGTAAAAGTAGTGAGAGGCTGGACTCAGCACAGCAAGAGGTCCCTTCCAGACTTTATTTGCACAAAGCTGGCCGTGGAGAGCAGCTGACATCTCCTGCCATAGTTCTCCCAACCTGCCTAAGAGGAGCAGCCCACCCTGAGCTGTTAACACCCAGCCCAGTTTAGCAGAAGGCATAAGGGAACATCTGCCTGGCAGACAACAATTTCCCCTCACCCAGCACTCCAGCTGAACTGCATCTTCATAAGCCTAAGCAGAACGGTACCCGAAACTGCTGAGCTCCAAACCCCACACGTGGTACGAGCTCTGATGTTTCTGTGAACCTCAGCTGGGCCACAGCACACAAACCTGGCAGAAAGAGTCCTCAAAACCCCAGGATAGTTTTCCCCTGGCTGAAAGGGCTGGGGAAGGGCTCTGTGGGCTCTAGGGCCAGCACAGGGAGGGTGGGAGCACCATCCCCCTCCCCATCACAACCCTGGGACCTTCACACCACAGCCACCTCAATTCTATCCATACTACCCCGTAGGACAGCATAGAGATCAGACCACTAAAGAAAATATTTTTTCTTTTTTTTTTTTTTTGACCTGAGGATATTTTCATTTGCATACTTCAGTGATCTGGTTTCAGACTGCTCTGCAGACCACAGAGTCAACACAACAGCAAGGGTGGCAAACACTGGCGTTGAGTCACAGATGGGACACCGAGGGTGCGAAGTCTTTACGGCAGCTTTGCTGTCAAAGCCAACGTAGTGTGTACCCATGGCTTTGTATAGCAGCAGCGAGTGTAAGGCAGTTTGGTAAGAAATATGACAGATCAGAATGTTTCAGAAATGGATGTAACCTGCTCTCCTGACACCCAAAATCCATGATTCACTAAAGCAATGTAGTTGAAGCTGATGGTGGGGTATTTAGATGTTCCTGTTTCCAAAAAAGAAGCTGCACTGCCTCTTGTCTGCAGAAAAAAAAAAGGGGAAAAAAATAGGGGCGAGGGGGGATAAGAAAGAAAGCACATCTTGTAGGTAAAAATTGCGTTGCTTAGCTTGGAGCTAACCCCTACGACATACATTACTGTCTTTCTGTTCAATCAGTGTTCTGCTACAGGAATCAGTTACATTCAATCATCTGAAAGAGCTATTAAAATGCTGATAAAAAATTCATAAAGTAACACACAGTAATGAATCAGGAGAATTCAGTAAAGTGAGACCTACCCTTAGAGCAGGGCAAGAATGAAGGTGAACGATCGTTTGGGCCTAGCGGGCATGAAATACCCTTTTGGAAGATGAATAATTCTGTTTTGGGCTGATAAGTTGAACTAATTTATAATGCTGTTTTAGGTCCACTGCTGAAATATTTCAAATCCCTCAACTTTAAAATGCATTGCCTGTCAGAAACGGGTCTCTTAACAGTTTCCTCTTAACATTTTTCAAAATGTAACCTAGACCAATTTGCATGATTTACTGCTTTATTGTATTATACCGTGCATGATTTAAAATGGGAAATAAAATCTTAAAAAAAAAAGAGAGACAAGGTGGTGTGAAAGAATTGCTGCAGAAGAGATGCAATGTTTTTTAGATCTCTGCACAATACAAAAAGGTGCTTTTCCTGCCCGCGATCAGGACGGGGAGGGGTAATGCAGGAAATCTTGCGGGAACAACGTAGTGGTTTGTCACAACAAAGCACAAATGTATTTGCCTAGAGTGGCTTCCACCGCGCGGGAGGCTCACCGTTCCCCGGTGGTGTTGACTGAGGCCACTGGGAGCTGAAAGCAAAGAGAGCTGGGGGCCCAACAGCATCTCGCAATGTGCTCGGTATCTTGTAAGTCTATGGGGATCAAGATCGATTTGAGCTTTGCAGGCTCCAAGGTACAAGGCATGACTTGTCTCTCTCTGCAGGTGTTTTTCTGACAAGTGGGTAGAGTCGTACAGGTTCCCAGCTGACTTCTCAAGAGTCAAGTCAGAGAGCCTGAGGGAGGACAAGCAGCAGCAGCAAAGCCATCTCCTCTCTGCTTTCACTTAAGAGATATTCCTCTGAGAGTGAGCGACTCCCGCATTGTCAAGCTCTTTTCTGAAGTGCCCGTCTCTGTAATTGTACGTAGGTTGATGGCCAAAGCATTACCATGCCCGGTCAGTCTGCAATCCAAAATATTGCTGCGTGCAAACACCGTGGAACGTGTTGGGGTGGCTGCCACAGCACAGACGACAGCAGACTGGTCAGTGTGGGTGTGGATGAGGATGTGCTGTGCTCAGCCTGGTGATGGTGAGCTGTGATCGCTCCCCCGACAGCAGCTACCCCAGTGCTGAACACCTGTAGCTCTTGTCCACACCAACCCATCTATCTCGGACAAGGGCCTGTCAGGGGCCCAAACCTTCAATTCAGTAACGCTCCATAACGGAGCAGGTGGTTTCTTTCCCTTCAGCATTGAAAGATGCGTAACGGAAGAGGTGGACTCTTTAGAAAGTGGTATGGTAACACAGACATTACTCCTCCTTGGGTGAACGCCCCTGAACAAAGCCATCTTGCCATTTGGTTCCACTAATTCATTTTACAAAAGCCATAAACCTTTGCTGTTGCAGTTTTAATGACAGGTTGCCATTTTAATGGGTTTTTCCCATTAAAAGCTCATAGTTGATATTGCAGCCATTTGCCCTCAGAGTAGGAAAGCAAAATGGTGAAAACGTGCAAAGGGAATAAAAAAGTGGTGTACCCCTCGTTCCTAAGCTACAGCTCTTGGTTCTGACACTAGCTGATTCAGTGGACAGTGTCAGATACGCTCGGAACACCTTGAACTGAGTTTGCACAGCTGGTGTTCACGACCTGCAGCTCTAATTTCCTTTTTTTACTGGGGCTAGAAGCATTCATTCCCTCTGAAAATGAAGCCAATGTGTTTCAAGTTGGAGACTGAAAACAGACACTATCCAATTCATTGCTAGCTCCTAAGACTGTATTGGCCTGACTGATATTAAAGCGTTGCCAAAGAATAAAGAAAGATACCCTCCCCAGCTGTAAAATAAGGCCACGACTCTGAAGGGCACCGACTTGTTCATTAGAGGTTTCTACAGAAAATATTAAGGGCACCAAACGATCCCACCATTTCCAGCTTCCCTTTCAAGTGATTCATCTCCAGATCAGACCCGGATTCAAAACCCCATCATTGGAATGGACCCTCATTACCTGTGCTATCAGCACCATCCATAAATGTATCCTTTACCTCCTAATTAGGCCAACAAAGGAGGGCTATTAACAGTAAATGTGTTACAAATGCAGCATTAGGGATAGAGACTATTGACCTTTTTACTCCGAGTGATCTATACCCCTTTGTTCTGCTAAACACAGCTTCCTCTTGTCAGGGCATCACTGGTAAAGGAATATAATCTGTTCTCTGATTGCACACAGGCTTTCCTTGTACTCAATTAGAAAAAGAAAGAAAGAAGTTATCTGTACATCTCGCAACGAAAGTCCCTCCCATCCTTAGTACATACAAAACTCACTATTAGCACTGAAAGGCTGAATTTTGCTAGTACTTGTTGAACTCAGTGAGAATGGTTAGTGCTTAGTACCACACAAAATCTGCCTGTTAGTAACCTCAGGTGACCTGGAAAGACTATAGAACCATCCTGCTTATTTTCATACACTCTGATTTTTATATCAGTTGAAATCTTGGGAATCATATACATATTTTTAAATACAATGGAGATCATCAGTTGAAAAAAAGGGAAAAAAAAAAAAACACCTCAAGGAATTCAAACTCTACATAATATGTGATAATAAGGCTGTTATTGCGAAGGACTCTCTAATCGTGTATTTATTCACCTGCTCCCCATTAGCCAGATCTGTTAAACCAGCACTTTGTCCATCAGCACTTGAGTGCTTAAAGCTGAGTGTGCCTCTTTCATAATTGCTGGCACCGGCAAAAGCCAAATTCTGAAACCTCTCTGAACGGGGCTTGCTTTGTCAAGCACGCCTGAGAGATCCCTGCCGCGCTCAGCTGTCAGGGATGCCACAGTCTCACCACTAGTTCACCTGCCAGAAGGCGTAAGGAAAGACAGTGTAAACCCAGGAAAAAGAAAACAAAAAGGGGAAGGGAAAAAAAAAAGAGAGGGGGCAGGGGAATGCAGGAAGGGTCAATCCTCACCTGATACTTTCCTCTCCTCCTCACTTTATAAAGTTAAATGCTGTCTGAGATTTATTGCTGTGAAAAGGAAAGTTAACCACATAATCAATAAAAAAAAATCCAATTACAACATTGCATATAATAAAAGTCTCACTTACAAGGATCTTAACCTACTTGGTAGCTCAGTTATGCAGTGGATATTAAGTCACACGGCTACGGACACAAAACCCGTGGCGCCAGACTGGGCTTGCATTCACAGCACAAGCAATGAATGTTTTCCTACCGGTGGGAAGGGAAAAGGCACAGACACTGCAATAAAGTCTTACTTGAACCTACTAAATCAGCTCACAACAAGCATCACTGACTGTTGACCAGCCTCCCCAGCAGGACAGGTCGTTACGGTCCAACTATCCTCCCTGGAAAGGCATTTCTTTGGTGATTCTTTTCAAGGCACGTAGAGGTATTTCTCCCCTTCTTGCCATTAGCCACCATTTGTCCAGGTGGAGCTTTTGCTACCTATAAGAAATATTCCCAGAAACCCCATCAACTTTGTTTCAGACACTCAAGATGCTCCATATTGCAACTGGAAGTCTGCAGTAGGGTAGATTTGGGAGAAAAAGTGTGCAGCTCTAAACCAGGGGAGAAAGCACAACTACTTCATTGGCAGAGCACAGAATGGCTCTGTAGATTTTAAACCTGGCTTTGCCCCTGTTTGCCATAGGACACTGGGGAAGTGACAGCGTATCTCAGGTCCTCTACTTGTAACAGAAGGATGAGAGTAATTTCCCATCTATGAAAAAAATGCATGCTGGTATCATGCCATGAAGAATGTTTTTAAGTGCTGGAAGTATCAAGCCATAGTTTCATATTCATTACTACAGGATGACCACTCTGCCACATCTTCTGGCAATGCATATTTTATTTGAATTGGGTAGGAACAAACTGGGAAGAAATACTTATGTTCTTCTCTTGGCTGCAGGGGGGAAAGGTGATGCCTGATCGATGGCGAAATCAGGATGACAATACTTGATCCAGCAGGCAGTTCTCCAGGACAAAGTTACCCCTCTTAAATTTTTTACTCCATTTGGGTTAGCAGCGTTTCTAGTATATTAGAACTTTGTGTCATATGACCACGTTTGGTGGTTGTTGTTTTTTAAATTCAAAATTAAGTGCCTAAACCAGGATTTACCTTCCACAGAACCACTGTCTTAGTTCTTCTTGATCTGATAGAAAGAGTATCATCACTGGAATAACCTACATCTGACATAACCTTGTGTTTTAGCATTACAGTATGAAAGTTGAATTTGTGACTTTTCCCATGAAGTCACCAGAGAGAGGAGGTTGTTCACACCATATGATGATACAAGAAAAAATGTGGCACATGTAAGAGAAAACTGCTAAAACATGCAGAGCAGAGATGTGAGGAAGCAACATGAGCCTTCACAGCACAGTTTTAACATCACAAGGCAACGCTGAGCACGCTAGAGTAGATGACAATGAGTTTTGAACTGAGTAACACCTGAAATTAAATGGGTCTGTTTTCAGTTACACCAGTATCAACCAGGGGCAGGTCCCTCACCGTGGAAGAGACCAGAAGCATTGCTTCTGCCCCAGCCCAGCAGAGCGAGGTCAAGGCAGCAGAGCTCCAGCACTCCCCGTCAGACAGGCTAAAGACCGGAGGGTGCAGCAGCACACTGCCACGTGCTGATGTTCAAAGACACGAGACGTGCATGCCGAGCAGCAAGCCACCGTTGTTACACTCTGCTTCTCGGCAGGACGCGATGTGTCACACAGGCACACCCTCAGAGTTTAAAAGGCCAAGACAAGAGAAAGAGAGAAGCATGCTCATT
>NC_046202.1:11120000-11177500 GCF_011004875.1 Balearica regulorum gibbericeps | reverse complement strand
AGAAATTCCTGCAGGTAACAGTAAAGACAAAATAAGTTTGGAGGCCTCAGTACGAAGCTATTCCTTATGACGATGACAATGATGACTAAAATAGGAGGATAAAGGGGCATTCCTCTCTCCAACTGGCTTTTTTCATTGCTTATTAGAATAAAAATTGCAAAGGGTAGCTTGGTTTTGGCTTGGCTCTTTTCACTTGCAATTGAGCAAAACTGGAACTGATTCTTCAACAATATCCAGCCTACCTGTCAAAAGACAGCTCCGTTTCTGCTGTAAACTAAGCGAAACCATTCCAGTGCTACAGGGAAACGTATTCTATCCTTCTGTATCCTGAGCATACACAGATTTGCTCGTATCTTCCCTAACTGAGGTCGGGGAATGAGATCACATTTTTCAGAAATAGTAATTTCAGTAGATGCCAAACAAGATTTTTCTGCAGCTGTTTTGCAGTTCTCTTTGGTAGATCAGAGCGGCTGAAAGGAATCAGCAGACAAGCAGAGCGAGCACCTTCCAGCGCACTGCCAACCTGGACCGAGGGCCGCACGTTTCCTTTTTCATTTTCTTTTACATTACAGCTCTTTTGTTGTTGTTTAATTTCTATTTCCAGTTCAGTGCCAAGGCAAATGGGAGGAAAGGTTGAAATGGCAACTTTAGAATAATACTACTAATAAAAAAAAAATAATAATCCACAGGAATCAAACATAATGATTCCAGCACAGTCCCTCCGCTCTCCATGTGGCTGGTCTTTTAGAAGACCTCCCCTGCTATGTTCTTACACAAAGGAAACTATCTGCTCCCCACATCTGGCATTATATTTGACTGTCCTCACATTAAAATTAAATTCTGATAAAAATGGGCATAAAGGCGAAAGGGTTAGGAGGAAACAGTTCGCAGCAGTATTGATGAGAACAGCTTGCAGCTGGAAGCCTGAGATAACACAGTTTGTCAGAACGCTGTCACACAGCTGCCTGCATAATGAGGTAAGAAAAAAAAAATGCTCTTTCATTTGTTATCAGTAGAAATCTCTAAAAGAGATGCATCATTTAGAAGTAGCCTGACTAATGGTCAAGTTCTACAGGGATGCAGATGGGATGTGGAAAATATTCCCCACCAGCAAAGCCCTAGGCTCTATCATCCTTAGCAACTCGCACGCTGCTGCCAGTGTGAGCGGACAGGCCAGCAAGTGCCTTTTTCTGTACAAAACAGGATTTCAGAGGCTGAGCTGGCGTTTTAAAATGTGGCAGTGGTAAAATCCAGTTGTTAAAAGTGATTTTGTTGGAACTGTCACCCTCATGCCTCTCTTTAAAAAATGCTACACCCTTAGAGCACAGAGCCCCTCTTCATTTAGGATTAACTCCTACCGGCCAGTGCAACTGCAGTAAAATCACTCCTAATTTACACTGCTGGCAGAAAAGACTCACTCCCATAAATCTTTTGAAATACGTAAGGCACGTTCTTGCAATGTATAAATTTATTCAATTAAAAAGAATTGTTTTAAAGCACCATTTTTCAATTCTTTTCCAAGAAGCAGCAGTGCCTCCGAATTCCCAGCTGCCCTTTCAGGTGGATCAGGATGGAACATGAGGAAGATGCACCACAGAAGGTGCTGGAGGTGGGACCAAGGGTCCATGTAGCCCAGTATCCTCTCAAGGACTAATGGAAGAAGGCATCCACCCAAAGGCACCTACCAATAACCTGTTCATCGGGAGACGTTCTTCTTATCCCCACTACTCTGATAACACTCAGTCAGTTCGATTCGCAAAGGAAAAAAATGTCTTTAAACAGCCTTCTACCATGAATGGTTTCTTTTGATGGACAACATCAAGGCAGGAAGTCAGACAGGAAAACCTCTCACCACTTTATTGCCATCGGAAGTCAGATGTCTGGATACAAAATTTGAACTGATCCAAATATTTCTGTGTACCAGTTCAAGCTATTTGGGCAACCTCACCAAAACTAACCCTACTCTCTGAGCACCCGCGGCAGGGGTGGAAGGGTGGCAATGGCAAAGGAGAGCAAAGACTCTCCTGACTTCCAACAGCAAGATGAATTGCAATTTGTTAAACTGGTTTTGACAGGTAGAACTGGGTACATAAGACACAAAGGAGAGAGGACATCGCACCAAAGATGCCAAATATTGATTGTGACCTTTTACAGAGGAACACTTTCACTGTGTGGGTGAGTTGTCTATGTACTTAAAAGGCCAAGCAATGCTGAAGGTATTTTTTCTTCCCCTTGCCAAATGTTAATTTGCGCTGAGCGATTCACAGGGACTTTACAAGGATCACAGCCTTCCACAGACATCTCCTTCATACCTCCACTGAATTGTGAAAAACAGTTTTTATGATTTAAAGGGAGTCGTATGTATTATTTCTTCTGTCTCTCTCCATTTCTAAAGACATCAGAGATGGTTAGGTGATTTTGATGTGCCTCTCCCCTCTCTTTACATTCCTCATGTGTTGCTCATTTTCTCCATTCCATTTGGGTTACAAGCCATCCTCTGTCATGTCCCGTTTCATGATCCTTTACCCTTGTACTCTGTATTGCTGTTTCTCTTCAAAGGGGGTTTCTATCTCACAGAGGAGAGAAACAAGGGCATCTCCACACAACACTGCACGGATCTACAAAGCTGTTACTACAGCAGAAGAAACCTTGCCCTATTCACACGTGCTACATTAGCTTCTGCAAACACAGGAATAACAAATGTTTCTTATTTTAAAAAGGCTTTTTTTCCTTGCTATCTTTCTAGACTTTTGGAAAGATGCGTATATATTTGAATTCATTTTATTTGGTTAAAATTTTTGGGTTTGAGGCAATCTATTTATATAAAGGGAAATTAAGAGGAAAAAAATCGGAAAATGCCATATTAGAATAGGAAAATGGCATGACTAGAACTGACTGTGGTTAAAGAATGACAATTTAAAAGCCATGGAAACAAAAGCTTCATATTAAAGGGAGGCAAAATTAATACAAATTCTAAATCATTGAAAGAGCAACACAAAGTTCCCCTCCTTTCCATCAAATCTTGCACACACTTCCATGTAAGTCCCAAATTAATGCTATGCTCCAGGTTTTTGCACTTCCCTTTACCATGAATGATGCCCTGACTCTACGGTACCGTCCACGATTATGCTTTTGGATAGAGCCAGCTGCAAGAACAGTTTTAGATTGTTTTATGGAAAAGAACAGACTGTGTGAATCCATGCTAAGGTTTCTCCTGCAAAATCTCTTCCACCATCTACTCCACCCCCTGCAGCCTGCACCCAGCCCATCCATACTGTACTTTGCAGTCCCGGCGGACTCCGTACCTCTGCCTCTGGGCTTGTCTTTACTTACAGACCTGACGGAGAAGGGGGGGTGGAGAAATCAGGAACTGGGAAACATGACTTTCCTTCTGCTGCTGTTGAGCTTTAGGTCTTCTCATGCAGGTACGCTCCAAAGGAAGAGCACAAAGAGAGATCTGGGAGCTACGTGCAGAGTGTTATTTTTGCCCTGGAGCAGGGCACTCAGGACACAGCGCTGCTGGAGGCTTATGTGGCCCTTCCAGCACAGACATGTCCTGCATCACCTCTCAAACCACAAAGTCCAAGGGCAACATGACAGCTGGAGCTCCTCAAGACTGTATGAGCTACTGTCCTGGGCATTCTTCATTCCCATGGAATTTCTATCCCTTAACTTGGAGGTGTGCTTTCTCTCCTTGGCAAGCGTAGCACTTGTTAAGATCACAGGGGCGAGCTGAACTGTGTGTAGGCGTGATTTAACGCTCCAGTGAGCTCTAGCACTCACTCAGCCCCTCGTTTGAGAACAGGCTCCCATTTTCTCCTTTTGACACTGATGCATGTTGCCTTTGGGACCAAATGTGTGGAAATGGGATCACATGAAAGGAATAGGACGCAATTATGATCGAGTTTGATTTTTTTTTTTTTTTAAAGATGATATCTGGGAATTTAATCAATCTTCTGCACCAATAATATAATCTGCCTTTAACATACCTGCTGAACATTGCAATCTGGTGGCCACCAGCCACTCTGGGCAGCCCTTGGGTGACCACAGGGCAGTGGAGAGGCAAGACTGCACTTTGGCTGTACGCAGGAGTGCTGCAGAGCATCAGGGAGAGGTTGCTCTTGCAACTCCCTGAGGGTTATCGATTAGGAAAACGGCTGCCAGATAAACCCTGTATCATCTTTTTTTTCCTAGGCCATTCTATCTACTACTGACATTTGTCAAAAGTCTGGTCTGGGAAGTGCAAGATTGTGAATCTACAGATTTTGAACAGTAACCTGTCCTCTAATCACCTGATTTTCAGTAGTAAGCCCATAGGTGTTAGCATCTAAAGCTTGTTTGCACAACCTGTGTGACACCACACCTTCACATCTCTGCCCTTCCTGCTTCACAGCAAAATAAATCATCTGCTCAAAACGTCCCCACCTACGGCTGGAGGCAGACAGATTCTCTGCCGCACCACAGCTGGCTCCTGTGGCAGCAGAAACTTAACGCAGCTCTAAGTTACCTTGGCAGCCATGATTTACAACAGTATTTCAGCGAATCTAATCAGAAGTGTGAATACTCCCCTCCTATCTGGCACACATCGTTGGCGTTCTAATTATTCACACATTTTGGCAAGCATTATGGTGTTCCCCTACCAAGCTCCTAATCCCTGCAGATCAGTTAAAATAAATGAAAGAGAGAATCAAAAGGCACTTAAAAATTCAACGGTCTCTAAATGGGTTTGAACAGGCTCCAGATTATCAGTGGTTGCAGTTGACTAGCACTTAAAATTAGGCCCTCCCTCTCCTACACACCTCACGTTTCCCCTTCGCATTTAAAGGAACTGCCTGCTATTCCGATTCCTGGATGTACCAAAATGTCTAAATGAGTAAAAAAGACAAATATATGCATATATACATTCAGTATATACTGCAAAACTTTGAGGTTTGTAATCCATATTTGAAGCTATTAACTGCAATGAGAACAGATCACAACGTGGAAAGGCGTTATAGACATGCTAATTCAGGAAAGTGTGGTAACAATGCCAGTTTTTCTTTTGTAATTTCTGTGTGGAAGAAATACGCCAACACCGGGAACGAGTTGCCGTCTTTCTCACAAAAGAAATGTAACATTGAGATCTATCCCATTTGCAGTCATTAATAATGTATATTCCTTCCCGTAGTGTATTCCTCTGGTCTGAACATGAGGTACCTGCAGAAGACACTTCCTACCAGTGTTACCCTTTCAGTCAGTTTACATCTACGCGCAGACGTTCTGCGAGCTCTCTCCACGAAAGTCACCTCAACGCTGCTACATGTCCTTTCTCCAGCCGGGCTTGCCTCCCAGCAGCGCACCACCAGGAAAGCACGCTTCGGCTCCAGCTCACCCAGCAGCTCCTTCTGTCCAGCCACCGGCGTCAGCGCTACCCCTCGGCATCACCCTGCCGCCTCTCACTCCTTCCTGCATACAATTTTCTGCTCCAGCTGCTCTCCGTGACCCAGTAAGCAGAGCTGGGAATAAACTATAACCTCTCCACTTCAGGTAGTTTAGCATTTAGGTCTCAAAGCCAGTTTTCTGCTGGACCTACCGTCACTCATACACACATCTGCACACACACACACACTTGCACTGTCGTACTTCTATATTTCACCGAGTTATTTTTCAGCCAGCTATTTATGAGAGAAAAGACTGCTTTATACTGCGCAGTTCTTTTCCTTCTCCCGTACTTGCTCCCAGGTGCCTCGTATAACTGTGATGCTTTTGTTACCGCACCGGCATCATACCAATAAAAACAGCACCCACACATGTCTATTTATTAAAGACGCCAACCATTTATGTACCTCTGTGTTCTGAGGAAACACCAAAGGAGTAAAAATGTTGATGTTTCACACATATGAAATAACACAGGACAGGTCAGCGCCTGGAAATCACTCTTTCTTAGGTGTCACCTTGGAAACGGGCCAAGATAAACCTCCACATCACTAACAACAAAGGTCTTGGAGTGACACTTGTAGTAAAACGCAGAACTAAAAGGAAAGGGGAAAATGCTAATAAACACATATGCGAACAGGACTCTAATAAAAAGGAGGTTTTCATGCTTTTGGGTAGTCTGCAACAATAAGAGACCTATTTCTTATTTGGTGTAAGTCAATACAGTATCATTAAGGTCATTAGAATATTGCAGATTTACACTGAATGAAGACCAGTATGGTATCGTTCTTGGTTTCTACTGTTAGGAGAGAGAGATGGAAATAGTTGGTCATGCATCAGTAAGACAGCAGTTCTAGTTCGCTGGTGGCTGCAAGCCTGTTCTAGAGGACAGGAAAGAAGGAAAGCAGAAAAAATGGAAAGAAGAAGTTGTGCAGAGGGGGAAATGTGAGTGAAAGAATGACATACGGTGTCTGAGGGCTTTTCCCAAATGCACAATCTCCTCAGAGGTCTCAGGAGATGATGGCCCTTTTGTCTGGCAGTTCTAGTTGAACGTATCCACTCGATGACAAAAAGTTACTCATGTAAATGTTAGTTTCTGCAACACTCTGAATCTTTTGAAATCAGACAGTAAAGGCATTAATATATCCATATGTATTTGCAAATATGAGGTTGAATACTGTTAGCTACATCTGACTTTCAGGCTTCCATGTACATATTTCCATCAATCAACTATTTTCCATTTTTATTTTTAACATTAGTTTTTAATATTCATTAGAAGTCACAGCGTCCTAGCTGGAGCATTAAAGAAGAGGCTTTAGGCACTGACAACTTTATAGATAAGGTCCCCACTAATACGGCTTTTATGAAACCTATGCCCCATATCCAGGACGGCAGCATACACTTGCAGAGTCTGGGCTGAGTTTGACGAGAAGAAAAGCCAGGGAGGGACTTGGGGACAGCAAGGAAGGAGTGGCAATGCTCACAGGTAAAGCGCACACAGAGGAGCAAGTTTCCATTATTGTTACCTAAAGGCTCCATCTTTGTGGTCTTATTCAAGTACAACATCCCACTTTTAAAGAAGAGTGCAGTTGTGAAGAAAGTAATTTATTTTTCTTTGGTCTTCAAATGCAAATTACATTCTTTGTCCTCTCGTGGCTTGCATAAGGCAAGCAAAAAAACCCCATGAAGCTGGTGTACGTTCCACATTGTGCTCTCTGGTTAATACAAAAGCATGTGATTATGCGTCCACAGATCTGGTATGAATTATTGCAGAACAACATTCTTCATTTATGAGTGCAGTCAAAACATTAAGGAGATTTAAATTTTCTTTTTAAGATGCACTCAATTGTAGTAGACCCTTTCATAAACTCCTTTTGGAATGGTTTTTTAAAGATTGTTAGCAAGAGAACGAAGTCATCTAGAACATATCTGTATTAAGACTGAACTTAAACAGATTTTTAGGTAAGATATATTAATGCCTTGTATTTATATGGCAGCTCAAAGTGTTTCACAAATATTGATGAATTAAAGCCTCATGACAGACTTCCCAGCAGGACAATGTTAACGTACCCTATTTACAGATGGAACTGTAAACTCTGTCAAGAGATATTCAGAGATTAAATGATTTGCTTAGGGTCAGAAAGTCACGCCCAGCACTCTGGAGTCACATGCTGCCACCTTCGTCAAAACACCCTGTTCACATTAGGAGCCATCAGCCACAAATGCAAAGACGCATAATCCCTGACGTTACTCCATGAGATAACCACGGTATTCACAGGCTAGAAGAACAAAAGTTCTGCTCTTGGTTTTCCTCATTACATCCTATTTAGTCTGCAAACAAGAATAAAAAAATAAACAAGCACACCAAATAAATAAATACATAAATTTGGCCTGCTGAATGGCAGTTGGTTTTATTTATATTCTCTATGCCAGAAACAATGGCAGCCTATTATCTGCCCTTCAGTATGATAAATGTATGTAAACTGAAAAAGTCTATAGCTCATAATGGATAACGGTTTGTACCTTTAGTGTCTTAAAGCAAGGCAACTTTATACCATAAATGATTCCTTGTCTAGCAATAATGTTTTATTACATGTTCCCAGGGAGAAAATGGAAGAGAAGGGGAAGGAAAAAAACTCTCGTGCCATTTGACAATAAATGCAAAAGTTATTGTAATGTATTCATTAGGTGCACTGCAGTGTCCAGGAGGCTGAGGGATTCTGGGATTTGTCTCAGTAGCTGACAAACAACAAATAAAATCATATCCTTGGACTCGATGTAGGGTATTTCTACTACATATGCATTTTTTCATTGGATGTTTCTTACCCATCTACTTTTACTTTGCATTTTCTTTGGTTATCTGTGCACATCCAGATGTATTTTTAAATGGTGGTCGTTATTTGTGAGGTCTTAAATGGCCGACGGCCTTCCCCTGGGAAGAAAATGAGTGCCACCCTCTCAAAACACTGCTCGCAGAGGTGCTCACACCACTCTCTGCTATTATATGCCTCAAACGGGCAAGGGACGTGAAAACAGAGAGAAATGAACTCTGACCACAGCAAAAGGTGCTGAAGAGCCTTACAAAATTCACCGAAGAACAAACTTAGGAGGGACTGGCGTGAATCCATGGCCGGGTATAAACTGAAACCACAGGAGGAAACCAAATGTCTGGGCCACGTGTGTCTGAACCTGTGTACACGTGTTAGCCGAGGCAACCTTGACAATTTAGAGATCCTGAAACTCAAGGCAATCACGCACTATTGCGTGGCCATTAACGTGACAGATTGGCCATAAAACCCCCAAAGGGTCTTTCAGACAAAGCCCGTGTTTAAGGAGAGGCCCTGGGGCGTGCATTTGGACTGCGTGTCCTACAGACTGCAAAACTCAAACCAAAGTCTCCATACAGCTCGGTCACAACCCAGAACCAGACTCCATGATGCTGGGAGAGGGGTGTACTCCATGGTCTCCTCCGATCTGCTCAGGGACAGTTACGCTTGAATCTCTGACTTAGTGTGTTGCACGGGCAACGCTGCTGCCACAGAGGCACCGCAGGACTTCCACGCGGCATGGCGGCAGCAATCGAACCGTGCTCTTAGGGCAAAGCTTTGTGAAAGATCATCAGCAGAGGAATCCCTTCATCTGTCACACCAGCGGTATCTAACCGCTTTGCGCTAAACAAATGGGCTTGATCACAAACCCGGCTGCGCTTTTTGATGGAAGCTGCATTTTTAAAACACTGCTTGCCGTTTATTCTATGTGGGATTTTTTTTTTTCTTGTTCTTTAACTTAGCAAATGCCATGGTGCACTCTCATTTTCGATTTTAATGGCTAAAGATATGCACGCAAAAAGCATCCTAATTACTGCTTTCCTGGCAGACACAGCCATTTCCTTGGGTTTTTATTGCCATTAGTTTTCCTCACCGATTTATCCTTAGCTACTCTCTTTGCATCTTCCTCGCCTCCCCTGAGCCCTTTCCTCCTCGCTTCTCAAGACTTGTCAGCACGCCTCCAATCCCCAGGAGAGATTGAAGGCCTTGTAAAACCCACTGCGCAAACAAGCATTCCTGTTCATTTATCACATTTAGCATGCGCACTTCCACACTCATCAAAACCAAGCCTGAGCTCGCTAAGTCATTTCCCTCTCCCAATTACAAATTAGTCCATTAGGCTGTCTGCAGTAGGCCCTCTGTTGCATCTTGGTAATGGCTTCTGAGATTTCCATCATAATCGTAATGGCTCCCTGTGCAGCCATGAGGGCAGATGGAGGCCGCTCGTGGGTAATGAGGTATCACACTACCAAAGGGCACAGCTCTGGGCTCATTATTTAGTCTTGGCTGTTTTGTGAAAACAACAACAAAGGTAAAACGCTGAAGGGAACACTTTAGCATATTAAATTAACACTTCTTGAAATTTCTCTCTGTAAACATGCCATATTTTTTCTTTATGAAACATCCCATGTGTCTGAGTGTGCGACGTGAGGGAAGAGGGAGGAGGGGAAAAGGGACCACGGAGACGGCGAGCGCTGCCGCATCCTCCCCGCACGCAGCACGCCTCTCCCCACGGGCGCTGTGACACCGACTGGGGGAACACGGGGACAGCCCCGGGAACCTCGGCTGGCCATGGGGCTGACAGAGGGCTCGACGTGCTTGGCCCTTTCCTACAATCTGGCCTGTGGGTTCACATGGGAGCTGCATAGCACCAACCACTTCAGATTATTTGAGCTGTCTCCAAAGGCAACATCTCCAAGGGACGTATCTACCGGGGAGGTGAACTGGCTGGACCATCTGCGTCCAACTGCTACTTCTGGGGCTTGGCAATGCGGCTGTTCCTTTCCCAACAGAAGGTCGAGGCTGGATAATATCTAATATGCTCAAAGCAGTGATCATCCCTAATGAAGACGGCACCCTAAGAAAACCAGAGTGTGACACCTCGTGAGACCATCCTCTGCCCCAGAGCCCCTGCAAGGAGGGGTCAGCACTGCACCGCAGCCTCTGCTCGCACCCAGCGCTGAGGGACGCGGAACCTGGTAGCCGAGTAACTTATTTCCAGGAGAGAACCAACATTTAAGACAAGCACGTTAAAATCAATATCAATTAGACACTCTTTGAACATTGCTGCTCTCTTTAGATTTTGTGTATTGGATGTGAACTGTTGCTAATTTGACTTTGTTCCCGGGGGCGCAATAGCGTTCATGATATCTGTCCTGGTTTCGGCTGGGACAGAGTTAATTTTCTTCCCAGTAGCTGGTATAGTGCTGCCGTTTGGATTTAGCATGAGAATAATGTCGACAACACACTGGTTGCTGGACGATGTTTACACCAAGTTAAGGACTTTTCAGCTTCTCACCCCACCCACCAGCGAGGAGGCTGGAGGGGACACGGCCAGGACGGCTGCCCCAAACTGGCCAAAGGGATATTCCATACCATACGATGTCATGCTCCCTGTATAACTGGCTGGGGGCTGGGACCACAGCTCAGGAACTGACTGGGCATTGGTGGTCTGTGGATGGTGAGCAATTGTGCTGACCTTCACTTGTTTTGTATAGTCTATTATTATTATTATTATTACCCTTTTCTGCCCTATTAAACTGTCTTTATCTCAAACCATGAGTTTTACCTTCCCTCGCCGATTCTCTCCCCCATCCCACTGGGGATGCTTGAGAAAAAGGCTCTGCGGTTGTTTTAGCTGCCGGCCAGGTTAAACCCCAACAATATCAAATCCCACTGCGCACTGGAACTTAGGGACAGTTAAGATGAAGGTTCTCCCTTCTCACTGCAGCTGAGTTTAATTTGTTTTCCTTATAGTGTTTTTTCCCCACCTGAGATCACGAGACTAGAAACGGGCAGTGGTAAGGGCAGAGGCAGAGCTGTACCGTGGGTGGGAGAGGGGTCGGTGGACTTGTGCGGGGAAAGGACGGGCAGTTTTCGTCCCTCTCCCTCACACAACTTCCAATGCTATTACAAGAGTAAGTCTGCAGGAGAACAAAAATGTAATAAATGTCTTTATAGGTCTGGCACCTTATGGAATTTGCCTACATGTCAGCCAACGCACATACAGGAAAGAGGCGAATCGGTCAGCGAAGGGAGGGAGTTTTATGCACCTCGCTCCTCTTGCAGGGTGCCTGCAGCCGGAGAGCTGGAGGTGCCGCTCCCGCAGGGAGACCCAGGAGCAACCTAAACGTTTCTCTTCAAGAGATTTTCCTTGAGTCCCTGAGCAGCCCCTCCTGTGCCCCTTTCTGAAAGTCCTGGTGGAGCTGGTTGTGCTGCCTACATCGAAACACAGTTCTAGATGTTAGATAGCGAGCGAATATTGAAAAACATGTTTCACATCTGAAATAATGTTCGTATAGGGAAAGGAAGGCCAGACCAGCGATTCTTTGAGATAAGAAGAGTGCAAATACAAAGTTAGCAGGTGGATTGCTATCCAACCCTGCTTTGGCGAGCAGTAAAACACAAATTTATGAGCTGGGTTTTGTTAAAGTCGGATATGGATTTTCGAAAATGAAAAGGATGGATGGGGGGACGGCAGTGAGACATTTAATCAATGTCATAAAAATGTAACATTCATTGGTCTCCTAAAATGAAATTAATAATCTGTGTAGAAGTATCATTAGGAGATAAGTGACATTTTTAGGCTTTGATTTGTAACTTGTAACAAATCTTACTTCCACATATTTCAAACATTCTTAGTGATATCCATCTTTATTAAAACGTACCAAAACCTTTTCACCTTAGCTGGAGTGGCCCATCAAGCATTTTTTCCCCAGCATAATATCCTTAAGTAAAAAGATACATTATCAGGCACAGACTTTCCAGTAATGAAGGCAGGAAGAGACATGCTCCGTACCATATTCAAATTAAATCAGGGATTTCAATACTCCCTGATTATCAGGGAGTCTTGTCTTTCACTAATAAATTTCTCCTTCATCCTAGGCACAGGCTTTCTAAGCTCCCTCTGAACAGATCAGACATTTCATTGTATGCAGAAGGGCAAAAATAAGGTGTGTGCATGTGGGGAGGAGGAGTGCGGGGCGGGGGGATAGAAAATTAGGCGAGTCTGCGGGATAAATGATTGGAAATATTACACGAAAAGGCAGCCTTGTAGGAACACAAATCTGATTCACATGCCCTGCTGAATTTAGAAGGATTTGGGGGAAGGAGTAGCTAATATACAGAGGCTTATTCTCCTTACATTTAACGTCAGGGTATTTTGCATCAAAGTATTTTCATACATTTTAATGGAGCTACCTTTGATTTGCACCAGCTAAGTGAGATGAGAAACCAGAGTCCAGAGCACGGATTGCTATGCACCATCTCTCAGACAGACAGGGAGGTGACACGCTCCCTCTCCCCCCTCTGCCCTCCCCTCACCTTTGTAAACATAAGGAACAAAAGGGCACCAGGAAAGATTATTATTAGTATTTTTTAAATTAGCAACTAGAATCACAATCAATTTGTGCAATCTTTTCTTCGTGGATCCCTGTCAAGCATATTCTAATTAAGCTGTTTCCTTTTTCAGTGTGGAACAAGAGGAGGATGACGGCAGGGAAAAGTTGGTGAGAGTTATCACTGCACACATTCAGAAGTTACAGAGATAAAGGGTAACCCCCATGTTGTGGCTCTGACAACAATAACAGATAGAGTCCCCTGCTGAGACCCAGCGTGCTGGAGCTTGGCACATCGTCCTTGCCTCAAAGAGAATTCCGTATGAACAGAAAAGGGAGATAAAGGAAGTATCACAATCCTATCTACAAATGGAAACTGAGGCACAGAGAGATGCGATGCTTTGCCCAGTATCACAAAGCTGCTCTACACCAACCTCAAGCGGTGCACCTAATTCTCCGAAGTCTCAGTTAAGTGCCTTAATCAAAAACTGCTTCAGGGCCTACAGAGAATTGTCCTTTATATTAATTATCCTTTACATTGAAGAGCCACTAGGAAAGTGTTCTTGTTTTCACTACTAGGCCAATTTCCAAAGGGTCCCACTTAATAAAACATTCAAAACTTCACAAGGGATTTTTGACCAATTTTGTTACTACTTTTGATTCTAATTGTGTTATCCTGTAATTGCTCTAGCACGTGAGAAAAGAGCGTGTTTCTTTTACTTATACAACTAAATCTGTACAAATTTAGTATCCATGGATGAGGGAATCTGGTGACAGTATTATCGCCAGACTGATGTCCTTCTCTCCCTTTGCCCCCTTCAGACTCAAAGTCACGACTGAAAATAACACGTCCAATAATGTCCAAGTGATCACATGAAATACCTGACCATTTCCAAATATCAAGATGATATTTTTACACGTGCCCAAGGGCTTTGGGCTCCCAAGTTTCATTAAGGATGGTTCAGGCTGCACACCTGCAGGTTTGGGCATTGAGTTGCGTCTGGAGTCTCTCTGTATTTGGCATTATTTTACTCACGGGAGAAAACTATACAAAGCAGTATACATGTACACATCTATAAATCACTTTCACAACTTTCCCAGCTAGAAAGCCTCCGGCTGCCCCTAGTTAGTTGGCTTAGTTCCTGAGCGGGCCGACATGGCCACATCGGGAATGGCACAGGTAACCACCTGCAAACGGACCCACACCAACTCCACAATGTCAGGAAGGGCACGCAGCTGCCCTATGTCATTCCCTACCCCCAAGTACCACTTATTGACAGGTATTGAAAATAATGACTTGGTAACTCACACTATGTGCCCTTACTAGACTTTTTTGCATACCTTGCTTTTCATTGAAATTATTTACTGAAGGAAAAAAACAAAGGCCCCTCCCCTTGAGAAGGTTAGGTCTTCGCTCAAGCCCACAGATTTTAACCTCATAAATATTCCCAGCTATAAGATCTTATTAAGAAGGTATGTCTCCCAAGAGCATAAAACCATCAAGCTGTAAATTTTATTTAATTTCCCATGAGATTTCCTAGCCTCATACATATAATTAGAGTGCAGTATAGAGCACTTTTTGTGTTTTGTCAATAAATCACTAGGGAACAATCAACGTTTAAGAGGACAAGCTTTAATGATTTTTCAGACCCCTAAGCAATCATGCCTGCTACAGTGGCAAGCTGGTCTTTAACTTTCTCTAACTAGGATTGCGGACTGTAATGTTAGATAGGGTCCCAAACACTTAATCCTATTAGACTCCGCAGCCCAGACAATCATAGCTTATACCCCAGGGACATATTGATTTTTATTTGGTTGACAGATAAGACTAGCCAAGCTACTGTAGGCTATGCTTTATTAAGTGTTTACAAATTAAATATCTTAAGGTCTGTAACAAGCACAACTCTGCAGCGCAGCAACTGCAGATTTGCAATTACCTGTGCAGATGGACAAAAGATGACTCTCCATCAATCACCAAGAGCACATCTTACAGCATCAGTAGCATCGAGTGCAACCAGTCAAGAGGCACCAGCCTGTTTCTCACCCAGGAAGACGCAAAGCTCTCTTATCTCCATTTCAGTACAGCCTCTTGAGAAACTGAAGTCTTCTTGCAAGACTTTTGTTTGTGGTAAAATATCTTAGGAATGTCTTTGTCAAGAGCAACTCGTCAGGGTGGATTTCAGTATTAAACCATGACAGAAATTGTGTCATAGTTTTAAAAAGGCAACACTCTCCTCACTTATTTTGCCCTCTCTATTCTTTATCTTAAGTGATAAACTGAGTATTTCTTCACTGCCCATAATTTCCATACTGCTACCACAGCCTTTATTTGTTCGGTCTAATTCAGCCTACTTGGGTACTCTTGGAAGCTCCTACATGCAGACAGAAAGAAACCACTCTTTCATATGCAGATTGTCTGTGACTTTTGGACAGACAATCCCATTCTGTGTTACAAAAACCCATTAGATATTGTAAGGTGATTTAAAGAAAAAATGCATACAATCAAATTCCTTCTTGCATGCAAACCATAAAATAACTTTTACACCTGGGAGAGCTGAATGAGTATATTTCTGATTTGGCACTATTTTACTCTTGACTTTGCACTGATGTCAATGACAAGAAGGAGAAAAATAACTGCAGAGAATTGGATGCAAAGGATTCATAAATTTACCGACAGGAAATATCTGAAAGAGAAAAAGCGCCGTCCTGAACTACACAATGCATGGCAGTACACAGAACTACTTGGGTCAACAGATAGGACGGTATTTCCGTACCCTGAATTACCCTTGTGATCTCAAGTGGAAACCATCTTATAGGCACTGAATGCACATTAAACACTTGAGCTTTTCGTCGTATAATTTGATAATCACACCAACTACACTATCAGGCAAAAGTCTCCCAAGTACTTTAAATATGTTAATGAACCAAGATTTTATCTATAGTCTTATACAGCTTGCACAAATCTATAAATAGGCTTATCTCAGGGTTATTGCTGTTATAAATTAATTATGGAAATGTCAACCAAATCAGGTACATGCCAAAGGAGTAATGGGGAGAGCAGTGATTTGCAACAGAAGATTCAGATACCGGGTGACCTGCATGAAGGGTTCACAGCCCCTGGCAGCAGTCCACAAGCTTCGGGGGAATTTAACCTTGAAGAATACACTTAAAATTGGTTTTCATATGAGTAATTGACAGCGGCTGAAGAAGTGAACTGAGTTAGGGAAGAGTTATTGCACTGTTTTCTTTTAGGATCTCATTCTTTAAGCCACAATTGTTTCTTTTCAGAGCCCAGGAGCTGCAGAGTAAAGGGTTTGGGGTTTTTGATTTCCTATTTGTTTGGAGGTTTGCTCAGGAAGGAATGGTGAGGGAATGGAGATTAGGGGCCTTGATGTAAAGTACTTACCTTCACCAAACTATGCCAAAGGTATGTCTAGCAATGAAATACAGCTATTTAAAAGGAAAATCCCTATCAAATAAAAATTATTGTTTTCCCACTTAGATTTGAATATCTATTTATTTTTAAGGATAACAACAGAAGTATGTGACTCCTGCGTTTTATAAGAAATTTCATGTGTGCATCTCTGCATTTATACTGTCTCTAACCCAAATAGCACTCTCAGAAGGTGGAGAGATCTGTCAGAGCACAACAGCTACTTAGATCCTAAATGCCATATTACTTCTAATATTGATTCTTTATGCTGCGATTGGACCTGTGCACCCTGGCTGTGGATGAGGACTCTTACTACATCAGCTGCTTCACAAACTGAACAAAAAGATGATACATGCCCCAAACACCTAGTATTCAAAAAGGAAACATTCTTTATCTTCCATGGTTAATGCCTGTCCTTTTTACTTGATCTGAAGACATTTATAGAAGATTTTTTTTTTTAATTTCTGCTTTTCTTATCATTGTTATAATAGGTTGATATCACTATTGAGGAAATGATAAAAGAAAAAAGTAGGACATTAGTGAATGAAATCCCACATCATAATGTGCCAGCAATGCTGAAGATAAGGCATGTTAAAAATCTATGTATATTCTCTCAGTCCAGAAAGTTTACCACATGGAGCTCTTAATGATATATAGTTGTTTGGGGAAAGGAAAGAAGGAAAGGAAAGGAAAGGAAAGGAAAGGAAAGGAAAGGAAAGGAAAGGAAAGGAAAGGAAAGGAAAGGAAAGGAAAGGAAAGGAAAGGAAAGGAAAGGAAAGGAAAGGAAAGGAAAGGAAAGGAAAGGAAAGGAAAGGAAAGGAAAGGAAAGGAAAGGAAAGGGAAAGGAGACACCACTTTTACAGTGACTAGTATTGGCAGTGTTTGAGTCTCTAGTCTTATTCTGCTATAGCCAATCTAAAGTCATTACAGAACTCATCCCAAAGAGCTTGCAAAAACCAGAATCTCTTTCACTAGGAATTTAGATATTATTCTGGGTAACAGAATTCTGTCTCCCAGCTAGGATCCACTTCTGTGTGACCGAAACATAAATAAATTTGTGAAAGAGGCTGCTTCTAGAATATCAAATAATCTCCGGATACTTGTAGATGCTTTATTCTTCTGGCTCCATCAATATAAATGGATTAAACAAAATGCTTTCTATTGCTAGCTAGGACACGGTACTCTAGCTGGTCAAATATAGATCTGATTGTTATTATCTGGGGGCCTTGTGATCTGCAGGCTACATTATTAGAGTTCGCTACTCCTAAACATGACCTTCAGAGAGTGGCCAACGCAATGATAACCAGATCGACCATTCATCAGGCTGGTTCTTGTCTCATAATTGCAGCCCACCTCAAATACCAGGAATCAGTTAAAGTCTCAGTCTGCGAGTCTCAAGATGCTCTACAGAAACGATCAAATTGCTAAAGGATGTACCTTTCTGAGCTGGAGGAAAACACTGCCAAGCAGGCAGAGTCTCCAACAACATTAGTATTAAGTAAGAAAGTGTGTGGGAAAAAAGGACTGAGATTCCCTGTGTAACACCCTTAGTGCCACAATTCACAACTGGAAGACAAAATGTCCAACGGCCCGATTATCTCAAAGCAAAATATTGACTTTCTTCCTCTTAACTTTAACAAAGACATGGATGGTAAGACATGAAGGACAGAAGGTGAATGAAATAAAGACTGTTCCACAGGTGAGGAGGCAGAAAGGAATAAAGTTGTCAACAAGCCATTTATGGACTATTTCTACTTGGATGGATTTCTCCTCGGTGCCAGAGGAGCAGCATTATCACCTGCACACTATTTAAATACAGATTCAATCTCTGAACTATGGTAGAAACAACATTTAAGTGCTGCTTAGATTCTTTGCTGGCCCTCTGCACTGGAAGAGCTTTGACCATACCACACGCTTGCCCTTGTAAGATAAAAGTGCCATACTTTGGTTTAAACACCACAACTGTGGAGGCTACACAAGAGTAGTGAACATTTTGTGACATTCTGCACTGCAGCGTCTGCTACTGGTCCTTTTCATTAAGAATTAAATGTTATATTCCAGATGTTAAATTCATATCTACTAACTGCTTAATATTCTGATTAGATAATGGACTCCAATTCTCAGTGGAAAAATTACAGCATGGGGCAATTTTCAACAGATCAAGTTTGGTTTTAAGGATTTTGTTAAAATGCTAAATATTTCCTGAAAAGTAACTATGCTTTATAAATACACCT
This sequence comes from Balearica regulorum gibbericeps, assembly GCF_011004875.1. Taxonomy (NCBI): domain Eukaryota; kingdom Metazoa; phylum Chordata; class Aves; order Gruiformes; family Gruidae; genus Balearica; species Balearica regulorum. The sequence goes on along the minus strand of NC_046202.1, from coordinate 11,159,034 downwards.
CCTCATTCTACTGCAATAGTGTTGCATACCATCATCCCAATCAAACTTTCAAGTGAAATCTGTACAAAGCTTGTCCAGTTCCTCCAACAACAGTATGGGATGCACGAAATAAAGCACGTAACCCCTGGTTACCTTGTCCTAACATGTGTTTTACACAGTAAATGGTCAACCTTTCACTCAACTTCTACACAGTTCTTTTTCCTTGGTGCCTACCAATCATTAAATAAAATTCCAAAATATTTGTGTGGCTCACAAGAGACATCACCAGCATCAAATGTGCAGCTCTCAAATCACATCCTAACTTCCAGCAGTGTCACAGTATTTGTGGACGCCAGCGTGGAAGGCAGTGTTAGACTGTCCTGTGATCACTTTCCATAACCTCCTGCCATAGATATGTGATGCAAGTTCCAACTTGTTGCTGTCCTGGCAGCTGCGTGGTTGTACTCTTATGGAAAGCATTTAGAGAATAACTGGTGATGCAGGATTCAAGGAGCCTGGAAATATAGATCAAAATATCACCTCCTACTCATGATCTCCCCATTTACTGCTCCTAAAATTTTAACTAGGTTGAACTGGGCAGACATACCCGTGGAGAGACCGTGTGGAGATTGATCATTCTCCATTCGCAACGACCTGGTCAAAACTACTGCTCATAAACAGAGCAGGGATTTGCTAACTATGCAGCTTTGGGGCCAAGCCGTTATGGCTTATTCAAAACAGGCTAACAAGTACTCTGGTTACATCCTGGAATTCATAAAACTTTTGAAAGTGTTATATTGGTCTTGTAAAAGTGGAATGTGTGTGTAGTATATTCTAAAGACGTCTAAATGTTAAGTATTTCACATAAGGCTGTGGAAAAAGCTTGTCTTCCCCCCTCTGTTTTGGCATTAAATGCTATTCATGGGATAATGAAAAGCAGAGAAGTAGAGGCCTGCATACCTAGGCCGTCAAACTACATTAAAACAAAAGATCAGCCTGAGGTCGGGAAGCAATCTTAATTACAATAGATCCCATGGACAGCACAAATCTCACACCCAGCGGAGAGTGGTAGAAACTATGGAACTTTTTTCATGATATTCAGGTGCTTCTAGGTCCTGATTCAAACCCACCAAAAACCTTAGAAAGATTTCACTGGGCTTTGGATCACGTTTCTAGCACGTAGAACTATGCTTATGCCTTTTGGGGACACGATGAATGATCAATATTGCTACTGACCTGGCTGAGGTGGAATGACTCAATATCTTCTTGAAACTGGGGCTTGAACAGTAGCTCAAGACTTCCAAAATGTAAAGGAGGAGTTCTCCTTTCCATATCTCCAGTGTCAGGGAGGATCACATGGACGCACTGTTTATCCAAGCTAGGAAAGGACTGAATCCCCTTTATTCTTTTCAGAAAACTACAGGTGTAGTTTTTCCCTTATTGGCTCTAGACTAGCAAGAAAAATGGAATGAATACACATGGAATGTGGAAAAAGGGAAGAGTCTATGCTATTGCACCATGGTAAATGAGGTGGTAAAGACAGACTTACAACTGATATTTTCCATTAAAAAATACACTTCTACCATCTCTGACAAAATACAGTTCACTGTCATTCAGACCTTATCATTAGCAATAAAGGAATGTGGAATTATCTGCCTTGAAATGAAGTAAAGGCTGTCCTGAGCCAGAAAAAAAAGAGTCCAGGCCATAGGCTGAAGAGACAGAGCCCGGCTAACCCACCATCAAGCCATACCCTGTCTGTGTCTCTAGACACGTGTACAGCCTCTACCTGGGAGAAGATCCATCTCACACTCAACAGGCTCATAAGGATGTTTTATTCCTTTTATTCCCCCAAAAGTCACAGACAGCGCTGTGCTCCAACTGGCCAACCATGTTCTAATTAAGCAGTAGTAGTTTCAGCACAGACTATTTCCTGGGGATTAATGACCAACAGAGAAGCAGTTGATGATCTGAGGCCCATTAATGCCAGTTAGTCATTAATCCCCAGCTATACCCTGCATCTAAGTCATTACAGATATTACCAGATTGGGGTACAGACTTCATGTGTGGATACATACTACTGGTTTGAGTGCTTGCCGTTGTTGTTGCAAGGCTTTGCTGGTGCTTATAAGCTGAGGGAGAGATAGGAGGAAGTAACATTTCTAATTATGAAGTTTTAAGCCTCCGAACACCAAACCTCCTCTATGAGTTCAGATAAGTGCCCTAATCTCTCTGCAACTAAATCACATCACCTTGAAAGGGGAAAAAAAGATTACCTATTTACAAGGTATGCAAATAAATCATCAGAAATGTAAGCTTCCACTTGTCAGAGTATCACACTATTTACCAACCTCACACTTTGCTCCAGAAATGATGAAAAAGGAGAAAGAAAAAAAAAGACAAAAAAAAGACAAGAACAAGGAATGGCTAAAGCACAGTAACACAGAGAAGAGGTTTGCCACCTTATGTGCCACACGAACATACCGGCTGAGACCATTCTCTCACAACACTGGGGAGGCAGAATCAGCCCGGAAGGCGGATGAAGGAGCAGTGGACTCGGGGATGCTCCAGAGAGCGATGCCGATAACCCAGCACTCAGCAGTTTCCCTCTGGATGAAGCACACATGGCATATCCCAGCTTGAGCCTTATGGTTCCTTTGCTGCTGAAAATCTCCTCTATTGAATTAGCAGTTAATTAGGGCCAGGCGGTTTATGCTCACTATAGGTTTTGCGGCACCTTCCAGGAGAACATCAAGGGTTGTGGCAAGTTCCAGCTAAGCGGTCTGCCTGTGTAAAGTTGTTATTATTATTAGTTCTACTACTATTACTTCTAATGTATAACAGACACAACCCCTCCATGTTCTGAACTACATCCTTGTCTCGCTGTTGCCTATTAATATCCTCTGCATATGAGACATGCCTGTCGGAGGAGTCTGTCACTCCTTTTTCGCTCGCTCGCCTTTCCCTGTCACTGAAGAATATATTCTTTCCTGTTAAAATCCTAACACTAACCCCGGTTATACATTCTGTAGGCAATTCTGGCAGCTAAGTGGACCAGACATAGCTGGACGAGAAGAACTAGTAACCATTTTATGTCTTTGAGCATGTGTAATAAAAATATCTATTAACTCCAGCACATAGGTTGTGATTTACTTTAATTACACTATTGGAAAGAGAAACACATGAAAGAGCAGTGTCACATATTAGATCACACTGCCACGGCACCAAGGAGTGCTATACACTATTGATTAACACACCGCTTCAGACAGATGTACTGTTCTGATCCATTGGCCAAAGCAGTGCAGGAGCAGGTAGTAAGTTGCACAGGTATAAATCCCCCACAGCGCTCAGGTATGCAGACATATTCACCTCAAAAAAACCATTTGCAATAGTAAAAAAAAAAAAAAAAAAATCATCCAATTAGTGTCTAAAAATCCCAAGACATGATACTACTTGGGGGGAAAAAAAAAAAAGAGGGGAAAAAATCCCCTCTAAGGCTTGATAACTTGACAACCAACAGGTAATATTTTGCTTTTATTGTCTACAAAGTAATGAGAAAGAGAGAAGAGCTGTGAGAGTGGGTGTCTCAGTGAGCCGCTTTACAATAGGAGTAAGACACTGCAGAGTGCAGTACGACTTCCATCTCCTCAGTTCAGATCTCCCAGTGCTTGCTCAGCGCAATGGCAGCACCCATGCCAACCACTGCCAATTCCTCCCCGGCACAAGGTCAAGTGACGGAGCGAGCTGGTTACACCACCCAGCACACACCACAGCGCTGAAAGCCAGGGCTTCCGAGGGTGGAAAAATCACACACACAACTCCTACCACAGTGGACCAGAGTTCTCACAGGAATTTCCTTCCTGGACCCTCTGAGGAATGGTTTATTCCCAGTTTATTATTAATCTTCCATCCATCATCTCCAGAAGATGGGGTGTACTGTGCTGGCTAGGGAACAACAATCAGCTTCTCCAAATGCAACTGGCAGGTGACTTAGCTGTCCCACCATGTCCCATTTTAATTCACCTTGCGCCTACAAGGTGATTTGGTGGATGTGGACATCTCTAGCACTCTTAAGAGTTAGGCCCAACGGGACTCATAATAGCATATTCCTCCTACAAAATCAGATGTCAAGAGATTTTTTTTTAAAAAACCTTTGGCCTTAGCACCTCAGGTATAAACCAGAGACTGTCTCCTCTCTGCTGTACCTGTGACACGCATGAAATACGGGTGCCAGCAGGACTCCAGCTATTTCACTCTGCAGTTCTCCTTGGACCTCCGACCCCCAGGTTGGACTTACCACATCAGCTTTTGGTAACTCAAACAACCAGGGCGCTACGAGCGCTCCTGGGGCCCCAGGCCAAGAGCTGCTGTTAGATGCTCAGTATGTGCAAAGTGGGGTTTTTCCTACCGTATTCCCTTAGAGTCGAACGGAGAAGGAAGCTTTCAAGAGGGAGAGACAGAAAGGAGGAGAGTAAAAAGGAATTTTAAACCACCTTCAGCGACCCTGAAGTAGGCTTTTCTGTACATACCTCAAGCTTGTTTCACCTAGAGTTCCTTCAGCTCACTGGCACAAACGGAGAGCTCGTAAGTGCTAGGTCTGACACAGTTCATTATTCATAGCATCTAACCTCAATGCATCTCATATGCAAAAGCAAGGTTAAATCCAAACTTTTTGCTTCTGACTACTTTTTAAATTAATGTCACCAAATATGATGGCTAGCTAGCCACCTGGAGCATCATGGCTTTTTGAAAAATAAACGATTTCTGTGAGGTTTTTCCCCTCATTGGTTTAATGCACAGGACAGAAGAGATCCTGTGACGGCTTTCTGCCCCCTGTCCCCTTTGATGGAAGAACCAGAAAGAGGGGTAATCATCTGTTAACGAAAGAGTCATCTTGTCCCTGTCAAACAGAGGCCGCAGAGCAGAGGCTCTCGGGGAGATGCGCTGTGAAGTTTAGCATGCCTGTGCCCAGGCGTACCACCGTGTGTCACGGCGAGGAGGGACGGGACCGCGTCTGGGCGTATGGCAGAAGGCAGCGAGAGGGAGGGATGGCCTGCACCTTCCTGGGCAGGGGACGAGCGTGTAGGGGTGTAGCACAACACACAGCCATAGGACAGCTCTTGTATCCAAGTCCCTCCAGAGGCATCTGTGACAGCCCTGCTGCATGGAGGGCACCCAAATCTACTGCGAGAAGGTTTTGGTTTCCAGGGGTGAGATACACTGGGGAAAGGGAACACATACACCGGGGAAGCAGCCTCTTTGGAAGAAGAATGTCATTAGCAGCTGACTTGCCTCACCTCTGCCCTTTGGAGGAGAGAAAGAAATTATCCCCAAGAGCATCTCCGTGGAGCGGAGCCTGGTGGCACATTCCACCTCATGCGTATCTTGTTTATTCTAAGTGGAGCTACAAATCTGTCGAGTGAGCATTTTGTTTTGATTAAAAATTAATAGCTGCTTTTGACCCAGGTGGATTAATTTCACTTTCACCGAGTATCAAGTTAATTGACACAAACTACTGTCAGGTGAAAGAACCAATTAACAAACTGTGAGGAGGACTCCTCTCCCCCTCCCTCCTCCTCTCCCCCAAATGTTGTTTTGACTGAAGTTTTTTTCCCCCCCTTTTAATAGAAAAATTTCATCTCAGCAGAATGAGATTAATTACTTAACAAACAGAGGAACAAAAGAAAGCAGCGGGTGGGGGCAGTGAAGAGGAGGGGGGCTCGCTTGCTTGGTGCCCAGTGTTTGCTGGCAAGGTGCTGTGGAGGAGGGCTGGGGAAGGAGCCCTGCTCCTGCCTCCAGGCTTGCAGAGGGCTGTTCTCACCAATTAACTGCCACTTCCAAGATTATCAGTCATCAGGGCTTGAAGCCTGGTTCTGGTTTATTGCAGTTTGGCAAAGGTCTTTGATAAGGTCCCCAGAACATGACAGCAAGGTCATTCTAATAAAGAGCAGGCAGAATCCACCCAGAGCGCATAACAACGCAGAGTACAATACAGCAGCGAGAGCCACAAAAATATCTCCCATTCTCATTTTTTATATTTAAATTAGAAGTTTTCTATAGCAATGCGTTAGGAATAGGAGCGTGTGTCAGCCTAGGAAAATCAAAGTAGTTCCTTATTTAATGCTTGTTAAATGTAAGCCAGCCCAGCCTTCACAGGTTGAGCTTTATGGATTGCTGCTTTTCAGAGCCTGGAACGGTGGACGGTGGGCTGGCAGAACGGGCTAGCGTTTGGCCAGCATTTCAAGCAGCTACACATGACCCGTATCAGAGAAATGGAAGCATCCTTTCCAGTTTACATTTTGTCAGCATGGCTATTAGGAACTCACGGGTATATTTTCTATAAGCAAAGTGACTTATGTTTCCAAGTGTCATTTTCAAACTGGCTTGTGCCAGAGAAGGTAAATCCCTGCAGAAAGACAGAGGCATAAAAAGCAAGTTAGGTATGCAACTCCTATTAAAATCAAAACAAGTTGGCTGCCTGATTTGCTTACGTCCTTCTGAAAATCCCCTAAGAAGCCTATTTGGATCTCCAGGCATACGAATGCCATCCACAGATCCTGTCCTTAGGAATTCATGTTATTTGGACATTTACTCATCCTATGTCTATTTAGAAAATTAAATATTGTCTTCTAGGTTGTCTGGCTGGATTTGAAAATGTATTCCAAGCTGCTAACACTGTGGTTTAAGTTTTATTATAAAAGTTGCTTAACTAGGCAAATATTTTCAGTTATATGTATTTTTCCTTTACTTACAGAAGTCATAGCACTTCATTTATCCTCCTGAGACTGTTTGTTCAAATCATTCTTTTTCATCCTTAGCCACTATTTTACCCCAGGGACTGGCTACAAGCTTTTCCCATTATTAATTTTTTATTCAAAGAAACAGCTAGAAAATCCATTAAGGGCGGTGGAGGAAGGAGAGAAGGAGAGAAGGAGAAAAGGAGAGAGAGAAGGAGAAAAGGAGAGAGAGAGAGAAGGGGAGAGAGAAATACTTTCCCCAGACATCAGAAGACAGCTGGGTACTTCTTCACTGGGACCTTGTCTACTTTCTTGCACACTTGAAAACCATACCCAAATGCTCCGTTATCCCCACCTGATAATGTCTGCTATCGCAGAAGGGAGGAGATTGCATTCAGTCTGCGCGCCAGGAGAGAACAATGCCATCCATTGCAGGGGAATACCCCCAGTAATGACTGCGAGCTGCTCAGATATGCAGATGTACAATACATATATATGAATACAGTGATGACAGCTAACTAAACATCTAAATAAAGGTGTGAAATACTTAAAACAGAGACAGAAGGGTTTTGCAATGAGCTCAAACGGGAGCGTGCAAAGGTTCCCCTCCCCAGAGGAGGGCTGGCTGCCCCGAGCCTTTATGCAGCACGGCCAATTCATTAGCGGAGCTGTGCCTGAAAACCCTGTCACTGCACAACGTGTGTCCACTCATTACCTGTAGGCTTCCAGTGATCATATGCCGGTGAAGGACTACAAACATACCTGGCTGTCTCTGGCACACAGAGAACCGAGAGAAAATGAAAGGAGGAAATTGCAATTCAATTCAGTGCATATGGAGAATAAAGAGACATCGTTTCATATGCATTGGCTTATCCTTCCCTTTGGTTTATGTTAAAAATATACAGTATTAGCTGCCCTTTCCTCTTGGGAAATGAGCAGCATAGGTAATGGAAACCAATAAAGAACTGTCATGTGTGTTACTGCAATCTGTCTACATTTAGGTGATTCCTGTTATGTCCTATCTCTGACCAAGGGGGGAAAGCAATTGTTCAAATGAAACCAGGTGACAAATCCTCCCCATCATTTTTTCCCTTCATGTCTTCACAATCAGAGCGCTGCTCTGAAAAGCCACAAAGATATCTCAGCATTAAGCATTTCAGCATGCTCAAGAAATGCCTAACCTAAAGTAACAAACCAACAGAAGATCCCCCTATTTCTTAGAGGACATCAGACAAGATTTGGCTAGCTACTGAATATTAAAAGATATGCGCAAAAACACCGGCACACGAATTCTCCATAGCATAATTCTTCTTATGACAGACCACAGTGGTTACACTCCCATCACTTTCTTTCCATTGACTTTTAGACTACAAGTGATTCACATTAAAATTTGCAAGACAAAGTGAGATACTGGAGTTGTTAGGAGCAAGATCAGGAGAGATTCAGTCTGCTAGGGAGAAGAGCAATTCATGAGATGGATTGCAGGTTTTTACTTCTCTTGCCCATTGCAGACTCTTCGTTGTTAACTGTCATGACACCTGAGCAAGGGCACCGAGATAATTTTTTATCCCAGATATAAAAATGGGGTGAGAACAAACATGGCCAGGCTTTCAATTGGGTTTTAGCCACCAAGTCTGGCAGTATGACCTGAACTACGATTGTCTGAGGGACAGAAATGATACAGCCCTGGCAAGTCATGTTTCAGGAGCTCCTCCGCTGACTGCAAATTAAAGGAAAGGGTCAGCTTCATTTAGTACTAACTTCTGTCTTCATTTCATGCTCAGAGGACAGGACTCAGGCTAGAGCCTTAACTGATGCAAATCAAGAAAGCTCAGTAGCAATCAGTGTGAGACCGATTTATAACAACTGAAAATCTAGCCCCTTACAAGGTCAGTATTAGCAAAAGAAAGGAGGGAATGTGATGGTACTTACTGTGGATTTTGTAAGTAAAGGCACGCCACAGTGGGGGAAGGAGTATCTTAGCTGGGAATCTTTCATTAGGCTTTTGTGGTTATTTCTGTTGTTCTAAGGCAAGGGTGGGGGGAAACCATACACACTAGCATCTGAATCTTTGTAACTAATTAAAGAGCTCTACAAAAAGTGCTTTCTCTTGAATTCTGTTTTTCCTGCTTCACTGTTTCATTCTTCTTCAGGTCCTTAGAAATTTTTCTGAGTCCTGTAGGCAGCAATCAGTTAAACAAACTCATGCTAGCTTATAGCTTAGCGCATTACCAGCGCCCTTTTTCTTTTAGATCTCCTACAAATGTGAATTGGTATTTTGTACTTGTGAAACTTAGTCATTTTTATTACACAGACATTTCTGCATGAAGGTGAAACAAAGTATCTGTCACTACAACTGGTTCTCAATTGGTGCCCAATTTAATTATGCCCCCCCAATTATTCACCACATTTACTGAAATCTAGAAAACTGCAGTAGTTGGTCATTATCTAAAAGAGACAAATGGCTTTAACAGTATCTACAGATAAGCACGAATGCCTCCTACTAAAAGAATCTATTCCTAACTAGTTCTTGATATTTCAGTTAAACGAAATCACTTGTCTGATTAGCTGTGGCCTGGAATCTTTTTCTGCTGGTAAGTCCTGAGTAAGCAGTCACACAAAAAAGCACTGGAGTTCTTAAATGAGACTCTCCGGGCAGCCTCATTTCATTGATTTCCTTCTCTTAGATGGCAGAGGTAAAACTATCTGGTGTGACACTGAGAAATTAGTGATGATCCACAACTTACCTGCCCAGTTAAGCTATTGCAATGGCTCCAACCTAGACAGTCCAGATAATCTCCTTTCTATGGTAGCCATTTGATGCAACAATCTCTGCTTAAGTATTCCAGAACACAATGTAGCAGAGGTGTACTTGTGAAATGAGTCCTCTTGCTTTATTTTACGTTACACTCAGATTCTTCAGATGGCATTGAAGCAAACCCCCCGCTTACTTTGATATGCATTTTTCCTGGGTACGTGGACTACAGTTTATAAGTAATAATAGACATTTGAGATTGAAAGAACATTTAAGACTCAGGAATGACTACAGTTTGCATTTTGCTTTTATGCTATATCCCCGCTTTCCACATTCGAAACCAGAACAACAAAAAGCCCCAACAACCACAACAGGTTTTGCTGTTCTTTTTGTAGTTATTGGCAATGGCGAAAGAATGAGATCACACCTATAAAATTGTTCTTCCTCACCTGGAAGCAGATCGGCACATTTGCCATTTCAGAGATTCACTTCCTGTTAATAAAAAGGCAATTTCTTTGGGTAACAAAGCCATGTACTTTTGGCAGTAAGCCAGGAAGCTTAAAGAGAAACCTTGAATTCCGAAAACATAATAGACAAGGGACTCAGCTTAAAAAAAGATTTCATCTCTCAACTAACAAGAGGCTGGGGTCATGAAGTAGGGTATTCTTTATACTTGAGAGACCAAGCTAAAAGTCTTAAAAATGTACAAGAAAACCCTGGCTGGAATGCTCTCCGTATGTAATAGAGGTTGCAGCTTCGAGAAGGCTTATCATTTCTCCTGACATTCTGACAGAAATGTGTAATATAGAAGTTTAGCGGTGTGGGCAGGTTAAATTATACTAGGCAGGAGAAATCATTTCAATGTGAATCGAAGCGTTTACTCTTGTCCACTTCCAGCTCTAGCTTGTTATTCTCTCTGCTTCCCATAGCTTCGTGTTTTTAACAGAAAAGCCTCATTTTACAACCGATGTTATATAGGGGGTGCTTTGGTTCTAGGATATGGTGTTTACTCAAAAAAACGCTCTTAACACACTACTAAAGTGTGACTTGGTTCTTGCTCATCTATTGAATTTTCTATGTATTTTCCCATGTATTTTTGTATGTATTATTTAATGTATTTACCTGGTATGGCAAATACTGTGGTAAACAGATTATATATTGAGCAATATGGTTATGGGAAGTTTTGACGAAACCTTAGTGAATTTATATACGGAAAATATTCTTAGGAATAAGAATGAACTTCCAGAAAAACGTGCCATTTCCCTGTGAAAGAGGGCAGGGTAAAGAGCATTTTCAACTTTGGACCTTTGTTTCTATTGGAAAAAACCATAAAACCTGCTCAGTTAAGCCTCCTCAGCCTGATTTTCATAGAGTCAAGGAACATGCTCTGCTTTTTCTACCTGTCCCAGAAGCCCAAAGCATCAGCTTTTCTGCTTTTCTAGAACGGTGCAATCCACCTCACAGCGCAGCCCCAATGACAGACAATCATCAACCCTAATTCTAGAAAGGAAAACTGTACATGTAACACCAATGTGTAAAGAAATATATAAAGAAATACCTCTGGAAATGTGTCCTCTATAGCACTGCGGTCCGTTCTGAGCTACCGTGATGCACGAGTGCCTCTTGGAAGGGATGGAGCTACCAGACCTTTAACGAGCTGAGCGGTTCTTCTCATCCACTGCCTTTCCTAAGCTTTTGTTGCCATCTCTGAGATATTTTTAAGCTTTACTACCAGCTCTAAACACTTTCCCTAGTGTCTGTAGGTAGAGTCACTCTTATTTCCAATCGATTTTTGAAATCAGGGTGCTTGGTGTCATTTAGCACTTTAGAATAGTGGACACTAATTAACAGCAAATTACAATAAAATTTATACTGAATTACATAAGGCATCTGCATTAGTAACCAGTGAGTTCATTCTGATTAATGTTATCACAGGAAGTAGCAGGGAGCTTGTAATGCTTTGCTAAAGCAGCTAACTGAAAGATCTTTAGTCAGGTTTCCCATTAAGAAAAACAAGCATTAAATTACTTACAGACAATCATTAATTTAAATAAGTATTTTGTTACCGTACATAGAAAAGCACAGAAAAGAAACTTAGAAAGCACGACAGTTGTCACGCCATCTAAAAACCCAGAGATGCACAGTGGGAAAGTGGTCACCTCTCATTTTCCCACCCCAAGACCCCCAGAAATCACAGACTGGGCCTGGATGTGACCAGGAATCACAGATTGAGGCATCCCTCCCACCAGATGAAACAATGCTATGGAGTTTAACAGAGCAAATCCTACATGGCACTAATCTTACTGAGATCTGGCAGATTCGCGTGCAGGACAAGGAACGCCACACTGCCATCCGAGCAGCCCTGAGCAAGCAGCAAACCTGACAGTTCCCATAGTGCACTCCTCAACTTCAGCTTCAGCGAATACTTGCTGGGGATGACAGCGAGTGGCATCAGAGGATTCTAAAAATCTCTAGAGAAATGGGCCACTACTGGTCTTCAAAACATCCTGGGGAACACCATGCCCCTTACAGAGTCTGTCCCGTTGGCACTCAAGGGCAGTGATGCTCCACAAACCATCTGCTCCAAGGCCCCTGGTTCATAAGCAACGCACAAATCACCATTAGGACTCACTAACTAAATAAAAATAGAACGAAACAAAATTTTGAATGGGTGGCATGGGATCTGGGAGATCTGTGTTTCCTAGATCTGCTACTGACATGAATGTTTTATTCCATTTCTTTGTATTTAATTTCCCCTGCAATTCACACAATCTAATTTATTTACATCAAAAGATTTGGGAGACAAGGATAGTTTCTCTCTCTCTGTCTGTACTGTGCATAGGTCAATAAGAATCTGATGTGGAACGGATTTCTGAGGGCTGCTGTACAGAAACAACACCACAAAAATAATAAAACATCATTTGGATTTCAAGCTTCAGTTGCAGAAAGTCTTCCCGCTTGAACCTTGTGCTTATACTGAAATGGAGCCCCAAACAAAGACCATGGAACAAGTTACGTTCAGAGCTGCTGTTTTTCTTGGACCAGGAAAGAGAAACAAAAGCGTGGTAGTGGCTGTATGGAAGTTGTGATGGAGCGTCTCTTTCATTGCATTTTTGATGACATATGACAAGTAGAAACATCGATCTTCCAGCGTGCTTGTATTTTCCTGGGACTACAAGATACTATGGATTTCTACCACATTGAAAACAACAGCCTTGACTTCACATCCTTGCAATGCCCTCTAAAACTGATCTTATTCAGCCTGCAGCCCGTCTGCTTTATCACGGTGCACTGACACCATCAATCAAAGCGACCCTGGTAACATAACAAAGAGAAGTGGCTCCATTCAGGCAGCGATGGTAGTACTTCCACCCCTTCAGCTCCTTGAAGTGGAGGAACTGTAAGTGTTTTACAGAAAATTAGCCAAGCCTCTTAGATCCTGTGAATACGTAAACTCAAAAGCAGGATGGCCTCGACAGGGCACACGTCTGAGATGACAGAACAGCCCACGCTCTGTGACGGACGTCCTCGGTGGCTGCAGCTGCAAGGTGTTACGTACTGGAGATGATTACAAAGGTAAGGGCCCCACGCTCACATGCTGCCGTACTGAGCTCATATAAATGTCTGAGAGACAGAAACTGAGTTGAAATGCTTTCTGCATGCCAGCAACAAAGCAGGGCACAGGACGGAAGACAGAAATGCATGAACTGGGGAGGCTGAACGGTTTCCAGTGCTCCCCTCCCCACTGCGCTCACCGAAGGGATGCGTGCCTCCCCAGTTACAGCCGACCGGGGCTGACCTTGTCCTGTCCCACCTCTTACTCCTCTGCTCTAAACTAGCAGACACCTCTCCTTTCCTCCCTGTAGTCATGAAGATTTTGCAAAACAAGACAAAAAATTGTAAATACATTAACAACCAGAATTCCTCCCCAAAGTCCTGGTGGCACACAAAAATGCCGACAGAAACTAAGTTTTCCAAATGAGATTACTTGTAAACATTTGGCACATACAGTCCAAAATGAACTTATCTGTCCTCCTTACCAGTCTCAGGCTGGGAATCGGTACTCAATGGGCAACTCAGAGCCAGTAAAGCGGCCATCTATCAACCCCCTAAACAAACAGTACCCCCAATGCCTTGCCAGAAGTTAACAATTTGAAGAAGTTGCATGTCTTACCTGTTCCCAGAACAGTCCCTTACTGAGATTATTAGAGACTATCACTCATTCTTCAGTTTGTCTAGGATCTGCTAAATGTTTCTCTATAAATTCATCACTCAGTGCCCATTCACAGCCAGGCATTAACTGCTCGCTTTTCTCCCAAAGTAAGGAATTGGATACGACACATAAGTCACCATAAACTTTACAGGATTAAGTAAGTTATTGCATCTTACGGCACAACTGGTTTCTACAAATGATACCCTGGAAAATGACATTATCGCTCAGTGATTTGGTTCAATCTGATTGCTACAGTTAATGTAATAATGTAACTCAATTAGAATGCTTTTGTTATGAATGAACAACCTTGTTTAATATTGTCTGACTGTCCAGAGTCAGCTTAAATGCAATGTTGAGACGGCCTGCGAAGCCCAGAAATTCAGTGGTGCATTTTAAGAGGAGATCTTGGCATGAATTAGAAAGCCCAGGCAATTTTTAAAGACCCAAAGGTCATCCTGGTGCTTCCTACTAGGTGGAAATTACAAAGCTGGCATCTTTGTAATGCCTGGAAGTGAATCTAGACTTTCAACAGAGTTCAGAGAAAGGCTTTCAAGAGTCAATGCACACAATTTGACTCATTTTCAAAGCAAAGTGTGTCAGGTTCACCTGAAGCTACTTCTTCCACATTTCTCCCACCAGTAGCTCTCAGTGCGGAGACCAGTAGCCAACTCATGGTGGGTGTAATTTCAGAGCCTGGCAGACCCTGGTCAGTTAAAAGTTAAATATGTTCTTAACCTTTTCCTATTCGCAGTGTCCTTCAGAGGTGCTTACAACACATACGTGGAGTTACCTACCAATACACCAGCTACGGAAGGCACTCTGTTGCTGTCAAGCATTTGTAACATACGCATTGTTTGCTCATTGCTTTTCTTAATACTACAACTCCTCGATTCTGAAAACATCTCCATGTGAGGTAGATAACCTGAGGTCTGGCACTACAGCTTGGTGGCTTATGCTTCCAACAAATAAACCAGGGGTTCATTCGCGGGTGACACAGCAAGGCGCAGGCAAAGAGGCTTTCAGAGAAGGTGTTACCTTGTCTGTGGGTACGGTGAGGGAAGAGGGAGGAAGAGGTTAGGCAAAACCGGCACTGGATTAACAGAAAGATCAAAGTCCAGAAAGATCCTTACTCTGCTGGTACCTGTAGGCCCGACCCTAACTCAAACCACGTGTTGTTCTCTTCACTTCCACCCTGTTTGGGGAATTTCTGGAATCCAAGATACACAGTAGCTGTATTTTACCACTTCCAAGTCCACAATATCCATATTAGTGCTGAGCCAGATGGAGAGAAATATGCAGAAACCCAAAGCGGTACTTGCTGGAATCCTTCTCCATTCATTGGTGCATGCATTTAATTTCCTGTCTCCTTGTTTTCAGCCTGTCCTTGGATATGTTTGTGAGAAACCTGAGATGGTTACATGTGTTGTGGCCTCCAAGACTCTTAAAAACATGAAATAATTACTGTAACTTCGATATATAATTTTTTTTTCCTTCTCTTTCTAAAGAAACCTCCAAAGAAATGTCTCACCTTCTCAGTTCTCAAGCCTAAGACTTTTTTTTTCTTTTTAAGGAAATGTGAGAACAGACATTCAGGAATGGGGAGCATGTCTCATACATGATTATAAAATCTGACTTGTTATGAAAAACAGATGTTATTCAATAGCATAAAGTGTATATGAATATTATACTTGAATAACATGTAGTAACATAGAGTCCTTAAAGAAACACTTTTTATAATCTAGATATGTTTGGACATGGCCAAACTCCAAGATCCACGGACTGAATTTCTGTCTCCATGCGCATGTACCATACCTGCATGCTCATTAATACCTACTCCCAAATGCACATACAAAACGTATACCTAATCAACAAGTATTTATCTATAGGTATATTGATCATGAGAAATGTGCCAGCATGTTTCAGTACATAGATTTCCTTTCAGGATATCTAATCTTACTTTGGGGTGGAAGGTTTACAGGCACTTGTGCAAAGTAAGACACACCTTGTAGATGTGTTAAGAAAGCAACTCAGTTGAAACACTCTAAATTAAATTTAAAATCCACATCACCCAGGATAACTTTTTTCCAAAGGCTGGCTTTCAGAGATAGTGTGTGTGCACGCGTACGGTGTGCGCACCCAGACACGAACTTATTTCTTTACTGACTCGAAATTACCACTCGAGTCACATGCGAGATCAGAAAACCATGCTGTGGTTTTTTGCACCGGTGACACCCTGAAAATGAAATCTTGCTTGGTGTTCCCACATACTCCAACAACCTCCATGGAACTACTTTGATAAAAGTTTTGCTACATATGAAAAAAAAAAAAGATGTAACACTAAAATGCAACAAGCAAAACTATCTATGATTTGGAATGCCTTTCTTATTGTGATCTAAGCTGCTGGGAAGGCTTTAGGAATTTGCATATCCTTAGAGATGTCTGAAACTGTCTTCTGTTTCTCGTATAGCACTGAGCACATCATCAGCTTTAATCTCTTCTTCCTCTCTCCTCCCCTACAGAGAATCAAATCCTACAATCTATAAACAGATAAAACTCTTGGACCCAGTAAAGTTTGGCTCTAAGTTTTGCAATAAAGATAGGAAGATTTATCGCCAGGAATGCATCACACCGAAACAAAATATCAAGTTGTCTAAACCAGTATCATGTCCCAAAACTCTGCCCTAGATGAAACAACAGAAAAAGCAGAGAGCACCTCGGATGGCGCGGCTCACCACGGAAAGACGGGAATTCAGGGATACTCTGAACCCCGACGATCTTCTACTGAGACGCGTGTGAGCTGATAAGCCCTATCTATCCCTTTATCTCACCTCACTGAATATAAATGCAATTAAACACTTCAAAAGACACAACAAAAAAGCTAAGCAAGCAAACGCAAGTTTTTTTCATTCTCCCTCCACCTGGTAACGCACACAAAACAAGGAGGAGGCAGAAGAGAACAACTTGTAGGATTTCAAACACACACGCCACTTACTTAGCTCACAGAAATACTCCATATAATTATGTACCTTTTGCCTGAAAGTATTATAGACATTAGTGCTGCTGTGGGGAGGAGAGCTTGTGGGCAGCACATATATGTAGATATTTATAAAACCACTAGGAGGCTGCAATAAAATCATCTTGGGGTATATATTATGCTTTTTCAAGAAGCATTTAAAACCACTACTATATTCAATTTAGTCTCTCCTCTAAGTTTCCTTAATACACTTTTATCTGTACAGCTATACCTCTAATCTTGAATGTCAATATATATAAACAGATATGTTGCAAATAACGTACATCTATATAAACAGACAGGTTAAATGAAATAATGTATATTATTTTCATAGTATGCACGTGTATACATAAAAACACATGCTGCAAAATAATATACATGTATATATGCCATAGCTGATATTCTAAGTTCCTATAGGAGAACAGTAATTGCTTATACAAAAAAATAAAAATTTAAAATAACGAATACACGTAGGTACTGCTATAGTTGTATTTACGAATCTGCACACCGCATATATGCATAAAGCATAAAATAGAGTGGAACACGAACATACAAATATAACATCAACATTAGGTGTGTTTGCGTATCACTCTGGCACAAACCTGTTAAACACACACATTTAAAACTCACATATAATTTAATATTCCACATTCCAGGCTATTTTTGCTATTAATTTTAATTTTCATAAAATGATTTTCTTTTCATCCACATAAGATAGCTTTCAAATGATATTTTGAAAACCTGACGGTGGAAGGGTATTTTAAGATCCTGATGGGACAGTGTCCCAACTTTCAAAGCACGGCGTAGCCGGGGAGGAGCGTTCGGGGGCATCTGTGCCAGCCTCCCGGCGGGTCAGTTCTTGGTTGTTTACTCAACTGCCAGAAGATGGTCTGAAGCCCTGGGGAGAGCAAAACCTGTTTGGGCCATTGACATTGAGTATCCTTGGTGCAGGAAGTCAGGACCTCAGAGGTATCCATCATTACGCCTGCCTGAAGGCAGGCTGGAGCCAAGGAACTTGCCTGAGAAGCTAGTAAAATTTTAATGCACTCTGTAGTGCGGTCATGTCATACTCAGTTATGGCAAATAATCCCAGATGCCTGCAGAGGTAAAATGGAGCTGTAATGTGCTTGCCTCCTAACCCGAGCTGACAGCAATGATGTACGACTACCATTAGCGGAAAATATCACTTCAACTAACCCATGATCCAGCTCCGCTAAGGGTCACATTATCCATGAGGAACAAATTACACTCCCAAAGTAAATACAAATTTTCTACACGAAATGGGTACAAAAAAAAAGGAAAGGGGAGCCGGGTAAGGGAGGGGGGAGAGGGTAGGGGGAGCGAGGAGTGCTACGTTACCTATGACAACATGCTGCCGAGTGACAAAGATGATAAAGGACAGGACAAATCACGGGCTGAAAACGCCGTGGCACAGCCAGCCCGGGGAGCACGTACCCACGCCTGTAAACAACGTGTGCGCTCCCCTTAGTGGCAAACGCATAATCTTTTACAACAAACACGCTTGGCTCCGATTTTATTACCACTCTAGCTGTAGGGACCCTCTATGTCGCACATCAAATGAATAAAAAGGATCCTTATCTTTTCTCCTAATGGGCCTTAAACAGTAAGAAATACTTCATGATTGCCTGAGCGTTGTTAGCATGTAAAGTCTGGGTGATCTTTCACCCTTGGGGCAAGTTTAAGGTGCTGCATTTTCCAGAGTTAGAAAGACAACACCTGTACAAATACGCAGTATAAATCGCACTGATGGGAAACATCCTGGCTTTGCAGAAAGTTTTAAGAATAACACTGACAAACTATTTCTCTAATCCTATCCTTAGCCAAAATAAATACATGGTGAACAGTAAGATATCAGTATCCCATGACCTGAAGTAATTGCTTAAAATTGGGTTCTCAGCCACTGTTTCCCCATGGAGCCTTCTTTGCTAAACACGTTGGTACCCACCATCCAAGGAGCTTTATCAAGAATTCAGCTCCCTCTTATCATCACAAAAAATCCTTTTGTCCTTCCAGGAGAGGGCTGAATGGGCCTGACGACTACTCAGCAGTTTTCTACCAGCCGTAACCTGCCCCGCAAAACCCCCTTACCCCAGGGACGTCCAGTCTGGGGACAGAAGGCCCCCCCCATGAACCCCTCCTGGAGCTCCCACCTCTGTATCACAGCCAATGCCCCTCCTGACACTCAGGACCTTGCAACCTCACCAGAGCTCCCCTTCCCGTGGTTTCCCTGGCTACACCACTTCTGCTCCCCGGCTGGGAGCCCTGAGGAATATCTCGTACAACCTCGGGCTACACGCTTGTTTCTCAGGCTTTCTGGGGTTTTTGCCCAGAGAAGCTGTGGCTGCCCCTGGCTCCCTGGCAGTGTTCAAGGCCAGGTTGGATGGGGCTTTGGGCAACCTGGGCTGGTGGAGGGTGTCCCTGCCCATGGCAGGGGGTTGGAACTAGATGGGCTTTGAGGTGCCTTCCCACCTAAACCATTCTATGATTCTTACTAGACTGGAGATGACATACTTTATATTTTTGAGGTTTTCCTCTAGCAACCACCCCAGTCTTCATACACCTGCACCTAGAGATGAAGAGTCTAGAGAACAGGAAGAGAAAATGAACTCTGATGGTACACCCTACTTTCAGTAGCTCAATAAATGCTGAGAGTTCCCTCGATGACTTGAATTTTCTAGATCAGGAAAATTATAATTTGTTACTTATACTCCAGCGGAACGTAGACACCAAATTGGAACCCTGGTTGAGTTCATAAGCAGTAAGAAGACTACAGCTATCACGTCTGTATCAGCCACATACAAATTCAGCTGGCTCCCCGCTATCTATCTGCTACAGTGCTGGCACCATCCAGGTGGACACTTTTCTTTCACGTGCTACCCAAACTCTTCTTTCTCCAGGAGTGAGGGGAAAAAATACTGTCTGTTCCCCCCCAGTTTTGTTTCCAAGCATCCTACTAAAAACTCCCAAACTGATGCAACTGCTCCCATGAGAGTGAATTGCACCTGTCGAAAAATGTAGTGGTCTGTAATATACGAGATGGCATAAAGCAATTTCATCACCATTTAATCCACTTACAATAGAGCTTTTACTTCCAACAGAGACACAAGTAAGCAGGACACTTCAGATCTGGAGGGCAGGGAGGAGAAATGGCTTCTGCAGTTCATGACCAACGAACTCTGCATTTATTCAGTGGTAACGAAACGCATGGGTTTAAGTAGGCCCATCCCAAGTTCCTCTTATAATAAATATATCAGAGTGTTTATAATTACCTAAATCAGATGAGTTTGTAAAGCTGGGCTAAAAATCTTTTTTAACATCATGAGAAGCACATTGGAAAGCAAACTACACACAAATGCCCCCCCCCCCCCCCCCAATATATAAACACTTGTATGTGTGGATATTTAACTACCAAACACTGAAATACAGTCTACATACTAAACTGGGTGACACACATCTGCCAAAATACTACCCCAAAATCTCTCTCCAAAGGCTGTACACAAAATAATTGTCCAAAAGCACTTCAGAAACATACACAAGCTGCACGCGTGAATGCTTTTGTGTGTGTATAGAGATACACAAATAACCATTCCTTATATCTGAGCATGCCAGAGTGATTTATGGTATTTTCCAAGCCATAATCTTTGGTTCATAGCTGTTTTATATGCAATCAAATGTATTAGCATTATCATTAAAAACATTCGGATGCAAGAAATACCATTCTTCAGCTCTCATGGTGCTCTCAATGGCACATTGTTTTTCTCTTCAAAGAGAAAAATAATGAAGTCTCACAAGCAACACACTCCCACCAACACAGGCTCCTTGAGTAAGCACAAGACCCACCTGTCCTAACCCCCTCCCAAGCTGGGGTAAGCTTTGTTACTCTTCCCCTATGACCGCATGCCAACGCCTTGTGAATTCAGCCACCGGTTTGACCCACCTCTCTCCTCCCTTTGCATCCTAAAGTCCACCCATACAAAGCCCGTTTCAGTGGGAACACTCGGCAGTGCTCAAGCTGTAGCTGTAACTAGCCAGCCGCTGCCGGGCCCTGGAAGAACACATTTTAATGGGATTCGAGAGCCTCATCAAGAGAGGACTGATTTGGTCCCACTAAGATATACACAGAATTAAGTCATCAATTGCAGTAATTTTTTTAAGTTGTCCATCCTATCAAAGTTGGATACAATTCAAGCAGGAAGCAGGTCTCCTGTCCTCTTGAATCAGGCATAAGTAACAACTCTGTGCACATTGCAAAGCAGTCCCCCTTGATCGATGTAATGTTTTCCTACAAAGTGAAAAATCACTAAAGTGCCTCAGATTGAGCCTTAATTTTAAAATCAGTCTAATTAAACAGAGTTGTGAGAGGAAATGGTAGAGACAGCAAATAAAAAAGGTCCTTACTCCTTACCTCATCTTTAGCACTTGACTGCCTTACCAAAGCTCTTTGTACATCTTTTCAAAACAGGACTTCCTTTTGTTTCCAGAAGACGGACTATGTGGTTGCACTTATGTTTTGCACATTGTATTAATTACCGTGGGTATAATTTTAAAGACTGTCTCTAGTTATCAGAAGATAATACAGTTGCACTTAAATTTGTCAGCTGTGCAATAGCTTGCCCTAATTTTAGATTATCAGCTCTGGAGACCTGCTCAGAGAGTAAGACTGACAGACTTTTTAATGGAGAAAATCTGAGTTCCCCTGGGATCCATACTTTTTTCTGATTCAGTAAGAAATCCCAGCGGCATTTGCTGAAAGGATCCCAGGATGGAAAATGACATCTCTCTAAGAATTAGTGCTTCACATTCTGATGCGAGTCCTCCAAATATTCTCTCCCTCCACAGACATACTTGCTACCTCTTCAGGTTTTTTAGCAACAGGAGAGCTAAATGTCTACTTTGAATGCTTCGGTCCAGTACTGTGTGCCAAATTGGAATGAAGGAGCATGAATCTATATAAATAGATAAATTATCCACCCAAAACATGTCACTTAAAATTGAGATGCTGACACAGCCTTAGCTACAATACTGCTAAGCAGGGGCTGCACCATTTTTCAATTAAATATCCTTGTTTCTTCTTCCAGAGAAACCTCTGGAGAAATGTCTCATTTGAGGGCAGACACAGACAGAAAGTGACTCTGTCTGTCGGCTCCCAATTAAAGGCTAGAGAAGATGGATTGGAGGCACAGCCATCACCTAATAGAGATCAGATATCAGCAATGATTTACGCAGCCAGATAGATACATATTCAAGTGGGGAAAAAATAATACTAACAGCCTAGGAGACATTACTTTTCCTACTCTGTCACCACTCACTATTCATCTGCTCTTCAGCTTCCCAGGTCTTGCTCCTTCCTGCATTCTCCTGCTTCCCTGTGGCCCATCTGGTCATGCTTGAACCGACTCGTCTTTCAGCCGCCTCGATCTGTCACACACCTTTCATCATACTGATCTGCCATTTTTTATTCAAAGGCACTCGTCTGGCTTTCTGGATTCCAGGTCTTACTTATTCTAGCAGAAATACGTACCTGTCTTGCATTACTTCTACCCCTCGTGGATCCCAGGCACACTGAAGGATCAGTGTGGGTTTGCCCTCAAAAATCCTAAAGGAAGTCAAATTGTTTCCCTTCCGTTTTCCAAACAGCAGGGACAGAATTCATTTGCATCAATATACCATATATTGTGTATACTTCAGGATATCAAAGTCTACAAGAGATAGTCTTAAAGAAAAGTAGATCTCCTCTTCTCAGAAACATTTCAGGCAAAGATGTTTCCAGTGGGAGAAGAGCAACTCCACAATCTCAGAATACATTGACCTAGGACCGACCGAGAGCAATGTGACAATTTACTACTAGAACAGCTCCACAGTTGGAGGCTAATACCCTCATCATGATATAAGACATTTGGGTCAAGGATCTTAAAACTTCTAGTCCTGCTGAGTACCCTCAGCTCCTATGGTTATTAATGAAAACTGAGGATGCTGCGCACTATTTATGAAACGATCAACCTCTTGCACGAGGTTTGTCACCCTCCCTTCTCCCAGTGCATTTTGCTCACAGGAATTTTTGGTGCTAAAAATGTTATTTTATTTAAAGCAGGAATTCAAAAATCTTCTGGGTCCTATTGAAAGAGATCTAAAAGATCCTGCCTGTCTGAAGAAAAGAAGTTTCTACTTGTCAGTTAAACAAAGGAATAACGCATAGCCTCCTTTATAGTGTGTACTTTACCTGTCATCCAACAGCCCATTATCATGTCACGGCAGAGTGCACTTTTCTACAGGTCACTTTGTTTAAAATGACATGGATAATGCACATGTCAGCGAGCTGACAGTCCCGACCGTCCTTCAGAGATAAAAACCGCAAGACGAGCGCCTGTTCTTATCTGGGGTACATGCCTTGGTCTATCATCTAAGTCAGGCAGAACATGATTTCTCCAGAGAGCACTTTTTTCATTTCCTGATTTTAAGAAAATCAAATAAGCACCATTTGTCTTCATCTGAATATGCTTGACCTGCTCAAATGATGATGTCTCGCATTTTATAACAGGCTACATATGCTGAATTCAAATTAACAGCAGAACAAGGCCTTTAGATCTTTGCCTAGGCTGCCAGCACAGGCTGAATAAATACACCAGGGTTAGCTGTCGTCTTTTACAATTGGGCCAGGGCTATAAAACTCAAAGCTGGGTCTGGTTCTGGGATTTGAAAAGCACTAAGTTATCAGGGATATTTGGATCTGCACTTAATCTCTTTTCATTAGGGGGGAAGACAAAATACAGATCACAGAGATGAAACACACATCTGGATTTTAAATCCTTCTCACACAAGCACTGGGATATTCTGTCTGAGGTACAATCTTGAGTCTCTCCTGCACTGTGTTGCATAAACCCTCCTGAACCAGCACACCGCCACCATCCCAAAAAGCTGCCTCTCTGCCTTTTCATATCGCTGTAAGAGAAAAATACTGTGAAACTGGCAGGGGTTTAGCTCCGTAAATGCAGCAGTGGCAGGAAATTACACTTCTAGTTCTGGGTGCCATAAACATGGGAGCTGAAATTCAGTTTATCATCTTCCACTGCATAAGGAACATCCTGAAAATGAATAATCACTTCACAGGATGGAATGTAATGGTAATGCATTAAAAATTCATATCTAAAAGTGCAGGTTAATATTCTGTGCAAAAACCCAACAAAACCTCCCCTTTCTGTTGTCACACTGATTAACTCCAGTGATTAGTTCCCTTATGAAAGGGAAATCACTGCAGTTCAAAGTAAACAGTGGTTCTTTAACATAGTTAGCAAATTATTAAGTAAAAAGGAGGAAAAAAATCTCTACTTGGGAAATTACTGAAAAAGCTGAAGGGCAAAGCTCTGGCAGTTTCATACAGAATGGTCTGAAAATTTCCTTTGCTTCCTGCTACAAAACCTGATTAAATTCATGAGAGGTGATTTCTGCATTCATTGTTTCCTTGTGGATTTTACAACATATTTGTTCTTTTCTGTTGTATAAGCTGCATACCAGCATGGTCATCTCTCTTCTTGGCTTGACTAGTTAACAGAACCACTCATGAAATGCTAAACAATTCAATGTTACTATATGAATGATATTTTCTTACATTATTTTACCCTCCCCCAACTTCCACCCCCCAATTTATCCAGTGAAAGAGGAGGCAAAAGTGATTACATTATGAAAACATCCCTTAAGGCTCAACACACAAATGAAAATCACAAAATACAACCTGGAAATAAAGAAATTATACCAGTTTTTCTGCAATGATTATTTCATTTTTGCCAAAGAAGAAAGGTAGATGTTAGTCTGATCACAACATAAAATAAGACATTAAAACATGCATCGGTGTGAACAGTAGTTCTTCATTACTATTGGCCTTCTAAACAGCATTAGAGATTAATGCCTGACTCTTTTTCAGCAGGATGTTCTTCCCTTTTTCCACTTAGAAACCCCAGTTACTGAGACAATTATCAGCAAGTTGTGTCACTTGACTTAGTGTGCAGTTTCCAAGTGTTCTTTCTAAAAAAATAGATATATATCAACCATAACACTTCGATTTGAGTTTGAAGATCCTTGCCTGCAGAGAAGCAAACCAGGCAGTAACAGTGGTTAAATAACTGTCAAAAAGTGCAAATGTGAGGGTTACAAACATCTTCGGTTACTGTTAGAACTTCCCAAGGGAAAATGTAGCCATAGAAAAGGTTGGCATTGAGACTGGTGTTCATAAACAACCCACACAAACTGTGGCATCAATATGCTTGAAGACGAATTGTGGAGCCTCCAAAATATTCATTAGAATTCTCTTTCCTTGGAGGTCTATTCAAAAATTAAATTAGAGGAAACGAAGTCTGTCTTTTTTTTTTTTTTTTGTATAGAGATGTTTTAGATCAATCCAAAAAGAAACCTTGAATAAATAACAGAATAATAGGAATAAGTGAATCCAGCAAATCCAACAAATTATTTTTGCTCCCATACTGATTCCTTTTCTTACCTTTTCTTCTTGATCACTGTCGCTGTCACACTGAAACACAAAAAGGAAAAAAGAATAGGTAAGAGAAACTTGCTACAGCAAAAAAATGAAAGATTTCTATGAACAAGATGGCTGAAACTCATAAAGCCTGTGGCATCAAATCTCTGCGAAAACCTTTAGGAAGAAGCTCAATTACTGTGCAGAAGGGAATTTTTGTTGAAGACAATACATTTGTATGTTTGGCAAAAAAATGGTTCTGAGAACAACAAAAGCCATTCGCAATGCCCTCTGTTAGCTGAATTCACACGGACAGGAGCTGCTGGTGCATGAGCACATTTAGACTCCAAAACTGCATCAGGGAAGAAGAAAAACAATATTAGAGGGCTGGTTTGTTTTCTTTTGATGAACAGTATTTCTCATACCGCCTGCCAATACATGGGCTTCAAAGGCTTCTCGAGAGGAGGGTATGGAAATGGCTTAGGTTTGCCTAGGCCAGAAGAGACCCATTTGCAAGGATACCATACTACCATTTTACTCCAGGACTACTTGGAGAGTTCACCCTCTGTCTTTGCTTACCGCTGCTAAACAAAAGAATTGGGAGATCACAGTAGAAGCAAGAGCGTGCCAAATTAATTGATTCATTGAGGTTCTCTATAATTCAAGAGTAGCCCAGGAACGACAGTAAACACAATACTATAAAATGCTGAACGGTCACACTAGCGGGTCTTGCTATTTAGCAAGTGCCATTACTCGATTTTTTAATAACTTTTACTATTGTAGAAACACAGCAGGACTAGATGAATCAAGCTTCAGTACAGATAAGCATCAGAAACCCGAAACACATTTACATTTGCTAGAAGTACAAAAGCCGTGCTGGAAATGGGACTGTAAGGACCATACAACTCAGTCACACCTAGCTGCTTCTCTCAGACACAGATTTGAGTCATCGCACCTAATTCTGGGTATCTATGGAGTGGTCACGCTTGGCTACCTCTACAGCAGAAGAATGAGGAAAACACCTCCTTCTGTTTGTTTTTTTAAACTACATTTTCAGATTCCAGAGGACTGATTTGTCTGTATCATTCAAGGATGAACTCATACCTGAGCAGATCTAATTGCAGACGTTTCGAAGGAAAGAGTAAGATCACCAAAGAGGAGAACCAGGCTTTCCTAAACCACGGACTAGCTGCATGTGTTACGTGTTACAGCACTCAGGTCAGCCCTTTATGCGTTTGTATCCTGTTTAATGCATCTTTGAGTAGTTTCATATTTTCCAAATTGCTTTGAAATCTGTTAGACTTTGTGAATTCCAAAGGTTATCTATACCATGGGATGTGAGCAGGCATAGCCAAATACATACACAAATGTATGCATCTGATTTGCACAAATCAAGTTATCTTCTTTGTGTTCTTTAATTCTAACTTTTCTGTTTTGCTGGCTTTTTCCTTGTCTTCATCGGTACAGGGAGTGAAAAGGTGCCTTCCCCACACCAACGAGCTCCATACTAACAAATTAAAGCTAAGAACTGTTTCTAGGTATTATTCAAATAATTTGAAATGAAGCAAAGATTAGATAAAATTACAATCTGCTTTCAGATAATTCCAAATAGAAATGGAAGTGAAATTTCCTAACTGAAATGATTTATATAGCACTAGTTGCACCTAAATACTCTGGTAACAAACAAATGAGAGGGAACAGGAAGATATGAGAGAGTTTTAGCCTAAATTTTGAAACCTTCACACAATGATCAAGTTAACGAAGAGAGTGTACTTAACTGACGAAAGGAAAACTGCATATTTCTAGAACAGTATGGTATTTACATAAAGAACTCATACCCTTATCCTGTAAATATTATGCATTTTGACTTCAGCGTGACTATATGTATGAGATTTTGGTATGAGGTAAGTATGTTTGCAAAGCAAGGCCCTCCATTTACAAAAAAGCCAACATGCACATGGATTTTCATCCATGAAAATCACAGCATGTCACAAAGATTTCCCAATTACCATCTCTATTTTATAGCAGTTGGAAAAATTCAGCTTTTGGGCTACAGCACTTCCTTCCAGTGCTTTGTTACAGCCAGAAGGGCCCCGTGGCTCTGGGGTCCCACATTGTGTGCGCTATATGTTAGGATGCATTATAATGTATGACACATCTTATATGTTTCAAAACAGGAAGCCCAGAACAAATTGCTCCATTTGTTTGTGTCCTCTGCCCACCCTCCAGACAAACTCCAGTACAAGTCCTGATTGTAATGCCTGAATCCAAAAGGAGAAAGAAAGGGGGTAAAAAGCAGATATATAAGCAGGCAAGAACGATTGCCTTTTAGCAGCAAGGTTCAGAGGGTTTTAACATGCCATCCGCTCCCGCGGCTGGGGCACACGTGCACGTGTCCTGGGACCCAGCTGTGGTCACAGCGCTTTGCAGCCTCTCCTTCCCCCACCGTTTCTTGTCTGGTTTAAGGAATCTCTCCTCTGCTGTGGATTAAGTTTTTCCCAACTCATAAGCTTGGAAAGAGCTCAGGGGTTTGTGTTTTCTGCAGTGTGGAGGTACCTGGGGAGAAGAGTACTTGCCAGCAGTGACATCTGAATTTGCCAGCAAAACAGTTCCCCGCATCCGAGTGAATCTGCAGAGAAAGCGCACAGCGCGATGTCGGTGGGAAGTTATTTCCATCAAAGTGTTAAGCCTCCTGATTTCCGACAGTCCAGTTCTAATTTCAAGGTCCGCTTAATTCCGCATCAAATAATTACTGCAATACCCAGAAGCACCTTGTCTCCAGAGTTAAGCATATGGCGAAGGACTGAGACCTACTGGTGTCCATTATGGAAGCAGCACGGATGCCAAGCCGATTAAAAATGCTCAGGCTCCCTTCACAACATGCCCAGTGACTGACAGCTTCGTGATTTGGCCAGTCACTGTGGCTGCCAAAAAAGCCTCTGCTGCACGGAGGCCCACATGGCACTCTGAGAAAACAGTTCCATTCCTGGTATTAAATTCCCATACTGACCCGAGGACTTTGCTGTGAGCTCAGCAGGAGCGCACCATCCAATTTACAGCTCCATCCTCCAGAGCCCTCAGTGCCAGCCTCTGGCAGAGACGAATGATGGTCAAACCCCTCCAGCTCATAAATTATGCAAAGGCAATAAATGCACTCAGCAAACAGCTCCCAACGTTTGCCTAGCCTGGCTCCAGATAGACTTTGTAAAATGCCAGGAGTCCAGCACACACAAGGCATCTATTTCACTCATAAAGAGGTTTTGTTGGTGGGGTGCGAGGGAAGGAGACCCGCTGTCCGGCAGCGCCGTCCTGTTCCAAGAGCAGAATTTTACAGACAAGCTGTAGGAAAGAAAAAAAGGAGGGACAGGAGGAAAGGACTTTATGCACTGCACTGGGGTTGTATTTACCTGCAGTATGTATACCTGTGTGTTTGTGTGCGGCCATGCACACTGCACGTGCCTGTTTTGCACGTCCACGTTAAGCTGAATTTTCCCTGAGGATTAAATACGTGGATTTCCTCTGGTTCACGGAAAGAATCAGAAAATACACATGCGGGGGTAACTCCAAAAAGACCTGCAGAAGAGGGGAAGAGGTTTGCTGCTCAGGCTGGAAACTGAATTGGAGCAATTGTACGCTCTTCCCACGCCTGAGCCTAGTTTACTGTTTACGCACTCCGGGTGTTGCACTTGCACATCTATTCCCCAGCGTCTTTTGCTCTGCTGTGCTCGTTTACATTTTTGGATGCATTTTCTTCCCAGAGGTGCTAAAGCACAAGGTGTTTGCATCTTCTGCAGGCTTACTGCTAACCACTTCTGGAGAACCTGGCTTGGAAACCAAAGCTGACAACCGTGAAGTTGATTATTCAGAATTACTGGTCAATTTGAAGACTTGAGTCTGCCTTGCTTGCTCAATTCCTCCAGCATTTCTCTACCTCCCAGGGCCATAGCAAAAAGTAAAATGATCTAAGTGCTCTGTGGTTCTCAGAGCACCAGACTGTTTTGGAATTGAAGTGATGCAAATGCTTTGTACTGGTCTTCTGCTTTGGGCCGAGTTTCAGTATTTTGTGCCTATTACGAAAAGATACTTTTTCAGTGTTCTCCCACATCTTGTCTCAGGAAACCATGGCTCTGTGCACACGCTGCATCGGAATATTCTGCAAATAACTGGGAATCTAAAATATCATTCACAGATAGCATGACCTGATTTCTGGATAACTGCGACTAGCTTCACTGGAAGCTGCGAGTGATAATGTGACAAATCAGGACAAGGAGGCTGCAGACACATTTTACACCTGAACAAACAGAGGCTCCTTTCCCTGATTCTCAGGCTCAAGGCACTTGCTATCTCCACGCTGAACACAAGTCGTGACTGATTACAGTCACCCGGGGCCAGGCTTGAGAAGAGCCCAGAGCCACATTTCCAAAAGCTGGCCTACATTGGCAAAAACCCACCCGACCAGCCAGCCCTCAGCTCTCATTTATGCACTGAAATGAAAGCCAGATTAGCAAAACTGCTGAGCACCCACAGCTCCCGTGGCCAGCCAAGTTTTCAAATGAGCATGGCACAAACTGCTGTGAGATCTTTTCAAACCACAGCCTGACGGGCCCCTCAGAGGATTCTTCAAAATGGCTATTTTACGCTCTTGAAAGTCTTATACTGGGCAGAAGGGACTCTTAGCAGTTTTCCCAAAGGACCTACAGTACTACAAACCAAATCCAAAGCCAGGGACACATAAAGCTCATTCAAAACTAGCTCCACAGATAAAATTCTTAGAGGACATATGGAAACGTTAAGGTTGCTCCTAATTTCTATATAACCAGGGGCACTAATGAGACCAGGCTGACAATGACTTGCTCAAAGTGGCCATAGTTATCACTTGAACTGTTCAAACACCTTTAATAACTAAAGTGTGCAGGCTGCCAGCCACCACGCCACTTGATACACATGTGCCAAGCGTTCAAGCTTCCTTTTGCAGTATTTCTTGCAACCTCATGCTCACAAAGTGCTCATCAGAATCAGTAACCCACAAACTTGCATCTTCATACTTGTGCTGCAGTCAAAATTCAAAGTTACTCCTAAAATCAACCCCAGGTGAGGAGGGAACATACAAACTCGTGAAATCTTGGTACCAACAAAACCAAAAGCTCTTCTTTCTGCCTCAGCTTAAGCCTTCTAAATTACTTCTACAGTCTGGGTTGTGGAAGCATAAGACGCCTTCCCTGCGATATGGAGTATGCACACATATAACTGCAGTGGGAAGTGGAAAAAGAACTTTCCAATTCCCATTTGAGGTTTAATTGCTGCTGTGTTTTGTAGAAGAAAAGGAAAACTGAGGATTGGGCTAAAGATTACTTGTACCTCCCAAATCCCCTGCCCCAGCTGGAGAGAGCACAAGTTAAAATGCACAGCATGTCTCCCGCAGCACCCGCAGAATGAGACTGATCCCAAAGCCACATTTCAAAAATCAGACACCCCATGAGGTTACAGCTATAATTTGAGCCCATTTTAATAGCTTGAGAGAGTCTGGTCCAAATCAAGCTGAGTAAAGGTCTGTGACACCTCACCAGCTCATTCAGGCTGAAGCAACACTATGGATTTCTATGTACCTTGCTGATTGAACACATTCTTGTGCAAAAAGTGGCAATCATTGAATATATCATGTACAATGACATTGAGGAGGGCATTGTTCTCTATTCTGCTCAATGGACTTTGCTGGAACAGCTATTTCATATCTTGGATCCATTTATCATTGCCACCAAAGGAGTCAGTGCTGCTGAAACGCCAGCGCTGAACAAAGTGATTCTACTCATCTGTCTGCTGAAAAGAAATCTGAAGAAAATGAGGGAAAACTCAGACCTCAGCCATGTTCACACTGACATTTACAATATTCTTGTCCATCTATCCACCAATGACAAACTGACAGCCCTGGAAAGGGCAAAGATGATATTTTAGCTATACAATTAGACCTTTGCTTCCAAGAAAAAAGGAGAAAAAACATCTCCTAGATGAAAGGAGACACAGACAGGGAATAAATGGGCAATTTTCTAATTGATGAAATGGAGACAGGCAGAGTCACAAAGAAACTAAGAGCAAGAATTTCACTTTTTTCTTTCCTATCTCCGACTTTGCCTGCAAGTAGCATTCAGCATGGAGCTCCTTGCCAAGGAATCTTATATATAGCATCTCGCAAATTGGTTAACATCACAGTCTGCTTAGCA
Source organism: Balearica regulorum gibbericeps (assembly GCF_011004875.1). Lineage (NCBI taxonomy): Eukaryota > Metazoa > Chordata > Aves > Gruiformes > Gruidae > Balearica > Balearica regulorum. The sequence continues at coordinate 11,127,631 of NC_046202.1, read as the reverse complement.
ATTCTTCACCATTATCCACAGTGATTCACTGTAAGGAATGACTCTGAAACAGAGATGGTCTGTGGAGTTTAAGGTCTGCTTTCTCAAAAGCTAAAATTACGGATTATTCACAGAAAAGTCCCATTTTAAACAAATTACCTTAGTCTGGACAAAAGATTGCAATGTTGACCTCTAATCTGAATTCCATTTTATCCAAACTACTTCACTTCAGATGAAATGTATCAGTCTTGGACATTTAAAGTTATCTTGGCCCCTTACAGGAAAAATATTCAGAACTTAGAACCACTTTCAGCTGTAAGTCTTTTTAATTCCTCACTCCCAGCACTTTTATGATTGGTTTATATAGCAAAACAACACAATTAGTGGCTCTTTCTTGCTCTACCATCAACAAAACAATGGTTTGATAAGAAATGAACATAGTTTGAGTATTAAAATGCAAACACTAGATTACATTCCTCTCCATAATAATGATGATCCACTTTATATAGGATGTGTCTATACCTTTGGCAACTGGTGGGCAGTATACATACTCCTAGTAGACCGCACAGAGCTTATTTGTAAAGCAAAGGGGGCTTTCACTCCAAAAAGACAGCTAAACACAAGTCCTGTTTTGAGGTTTGATTCTGGTGTGTCGATCCCTGTATTCCCAGGGATATCCCTTGAAGGGGAAGGCTAGCAGCGATGTGCGAACGGGAGAGACTGGGAGGCTTCCTGCGCACGGCTGCGGAGGAAGCAGGAGCACAAAGCCTGCCTGCGGGCTGCCAGGGACAGAGCTGCAGCCCTCTGTCCTGCCGGTCTGCCCGGGGCTTGGTGTCACTCAAGGGAAACACACCGCCGACATCCTCAGGCACCTCCAGGCACAGCCCCAGAGAAGCACGAAGAGAAATCAGCCCTGTAAGAAACATGTTTTCTTTTGCTCCCTGGAAACCGAGCTGAGACTGGTGAGTTACTGCAGTTCTTGGAAAAGTGCAACTTCTTTGCCCCAGTTATCACTCCCGACGGCTTCCTTATGGTGTCATTGCTCAATGATCCCACAAGTGCTTAAGGCCCAATCCAGCCATCCCCAAAGAACAGGATGATGCTCCCACCGATCTCAGCGGAAGATTAAATGGGCTTTCCAGATGTACCATTAGAAAGCTAACGATGTCACGAGTTACTCCGCTCAGCGTCTTCAGAAAGCGCCTGGCACAAGCCAGGGATCCAAATTCCACTAGACTGACTGGGCACCGAGCAGCTGTTGGCCACATACACAACCAAATCTTAATTTTAGGAAGTCATACTCTTTCGCAATAGAAGGATGAACTCCGTGTCCCAGTTCCTCAATGCTCTATATGAAAAAATGACAACGTGCCTTTGCCTCTGGGACTCTGAACGTACGTTTGCTGCCTCCTTATCCGCCTTTCTGGCTAGAGACAATCTGCAGTATGTAATGTTATTTTTAGCATCGCCTCAACTGATGATGACAATTTACAGTGTGTAATGTCATTTTTAGCATCCTCTCAACTGACGAGTACTTTGACAGGGTTCAAAAAATAAATAATAGTAAATAATAATAAAAATGCGCATTTATACTGGTGGACTAAGTCAATAGCAAAGACTTAAACTAATCAGTGTTTAATGAAGTCAGTGCGTAATAGTATATTAGCCAACGAATCTGTATAAGAAAAGATTCCTATTTTTCAGAACTCCTGGTCTTAGCTCAAGGGCTCAGTTTGGAATTTGAGTCTTCCAGGTACTTACAGGCTAATGAAATCAAAATATCCTGATGGACAAGAAGCAAAGCATGTTACGGGTTAAAATAATACAAGAATCTATTTTTTCCACTGTGTTGTGATCCATAAAAATCACCCTGAGCCTTTCCTCTTTCTTCTCTGCCTGTGAAGCCAATTGCTTTGATTGCAGTGATATGAGCTTGCTGAAATGACTTGCCCTTGCTTGTGAAGCAAATGGAACATGCTAATAGAACTTATCGCATTACCCGATGCAAAAGTGCCATAGCTCATTACTTTAAGATAAAAGGATATCATTGCAGACGGGAAGCAGAATTGACTTTCTGAGGCCCGACTTGATGATGATTTAATCAACTGCTCTCTTTCACTTCTCATCTCTGCGCCTGTCGGTTTCACAGGTGCTGTTAAATGAGACACTCAGAAAGTGAGCGGAGGGAAAGAAATTGCTGTCATTACTTTTCAAGAAAGGAGGTATGCAAATTTTCGACAGAAAGATTGCGTTCATAATGGGCCTGGTAAAATACAAGGATCATGCTTGACAGGTGAGGGCAAGTCATTTGTACGTCCTTAAAGTGAAGCAACCATCCTCATTTAGAAATTGTGCTCGATAAGAGAAGCTACAAATGAAAACCATGCAATGGCTGAGAAGCAGCAAGCAAACCTTTGAAGACTTTGCTAGTGCAGATCTGTCTTCAGCAGGTGCCTGGCGTGCCTTCACACATGTCTGTTCCTAACTGCCAGATGGCCAAATTTTGACCTCAGTATCTCACAGAGAACTCCTCTTAAATGGTTTGGTTTTTGCTTTTTTTTTTTTTTACTGTCAGCTTTATATTCACAGCCTGGGGTCTGAGAGTTTCTTCCTTTCTTCATCACTGCCAGAAATAGAAATTACAAGACAAAAAACTAAGTGAGGGTTGAGTTAACTTTGAAAACAGAATCAATAGGTTGGAGCCAACAACTTGTTTTCTGCTGCATGTAACTGAGTATTACAGATCTTGGAAGGCCCAGAGCTTACGGTTCATACAGCCAAGTAAAAAGTAAAAAGAATCATCCACAAAAAGGGTTGTGGCAGGAAGCAAAGAGGATGAAAAGATGCTTCTCCAGGGCCCAAAAGGAGTCTGGGGTCCTGTGGGACTGCAGCACGAGAGGAAAGGGCAAAAAGAGAGTAACCGAATGTTCTATTGACCCAATGGAAGAGTTCTGATATTCCAAAATTAGAGGTTTAAAAAGCACAATAATTGAGATGATGAATTATGTAGAAGCTAAAAACACTCTGCGGACCTTGGATGGCTATTGAGCTGTTTGGATCATTTTAAATGGGCAAATGAGAATTACCAAGCTTTTATTGGTGTCAATCAGGTTTTCAATCAGAGATTGATAGTCAGCCACAGCAAATCGGTTCCTTGGGGACTCTGCTGAATGCAATGGATACAGTAGTCATAAAAATGTTGACATTTTGTCTCGGATAACAGCATAGGACTTAAATAGAACTAATGTCATGAATATTTAGAATTAAACAAGAAACAGCTAGGAATACTGCCACAAAGGAAGCTTGATACAGCTTGGAAAACGATTTAAATAAGAACAGCCACTGTATTAATTCCACAGATAGGTGCATTCTGAGAATTTAAAATGTTCTTTCTCAAGATACGTAATTCATTTGGCTCAAATGCTCCTACGTTTGTTTATGAAATGCAACTATCAGATATCTTATTTGACCTTTTCCCTGTGTGTCAGGTTCTTAACCCTCCACATCTACCCAAGTGGCAGTGATCCAGTAACACTCTTTGGAGCTGACTCACCTCTCACCAAAAATACTCCGTTGTAGGTTGAAAAGCAACATGAGGGAGGAGGGATAGCTTTGGGCTAGTGCTCGGAAGGTCCACCTCTGTCACTGGCTATCAGGATCACCTCGGGCAAGTCACTTAGCCTCTTCTGTCTACCCTCTACTTTTCATCTATTTGGGCTATGAAGTGGCACGCTCCTTAGGATCTGGTTACCTTTCACAATATATTTTTATAAAGTGTCCAGCGTAATAGGGATTTTTCTTAGAGAATTTTGGTCTTAGTAAATAGAAGAAATAAAGAAGAATAAGGAGAAGAAGAAAAAAGCATTAAGACTTTGATCAGGCACTAGACACATCATACATATTTTCAATATAGATCTCATCTTCCACCAACCGAATGGCATGACCTATAGCAAATTATATCATTTCAACTGAAAATTATTTTTATTTTAAATTACAGAAACGCACAGAAAGAAGCAGCAATACAATATCGATAACGCTGCACAGGGGTTGTTCTCTTTTACAGGCTGCAGCAACTCTGAGCACAAAATGGCTACTGAAACACACATGAAGAGAGAATCAATTGATTTATAAGACAAAATAGTTGTAGAAATAATATCTGAAACAAAAAACAAAGAATCAAAAGTCATCTCTGCTTTCCTAAACAACAAGAACTTTTTAGCTCTGTATCTTTATATTAGGCTAAGCAATTTAAACTGAATTGTATAAATAATAATAATAATGATAATTCCCCAAACAATTGATCCTTAGGGATAAGACCTTAACAGCTGAGCTATAAACCTCTGAACATTGGATTTTAATGGATACTAAAAAACTCTTAACTAAGCCCTATAAATATAACCTGAAACAAAATGATTTGTGTTGTAAGCTGTTTGCAAACTCCCATAAATGTTCCTCATTGTCATAATGCCAGAAAAATAACTCAGACTGTGTACTCAGCCCCGCAAACGGGCTTCTATGCTGTGGTTTCATTCCCTTTTCCACTCTCTGTTTTATAATTCATCATTCACACAGTTGTTATATATTATTAGTATTATTTATTGCTGCCTTTATCATTTTTGTACAATTTATAAATTGTCTGTGCCAGACCCAAGGGAAGAGAAGGATTATTCTAAATCTACGGCAAGTAAATATAAATTGTAAAGACAATGGCACACTTTGGCCTGCCTGCCTCAAATTTCCTGTTTTGACATGCACGACACTATAATTTGGAATCTGTAATCTCTTATTAGGAAATGAATGCTTTTCTTTTTTTTTTTTTTTTTTTCCAGAATGCTGCAATTATAATAATTGAACTTAAAAACAGGAGTTGCATTTCTCTATGTAGAGGTAAGCATAATTGTATATCCCTGATTTACTCAGCTGGACTCAACCGTCTGTTATTCATGGAGTGGCTGGGAAAAGGTAGGAATACTGACAGTCAGGTGGACGCTATCCAAAGAAGCATCCGCTTCAGCAGGGGCAGACGTGGTACCTCGGCGTGCCCAAACGTCCTACCCAGGTTTGGGCCACTTCTCACTGATTTCTGGGCTGGGCTCCTCCAGCGCTCTCTTCCCGAGGACCTCTTGCCATCAGCCCCGAACCCGGTGTGCCTCCTGTTTTGAGAAAATGCTATTCCTCCGATATTGCCTTCTGCAGCACTGCAGTGTACAAAAACTGGGGCACACAGTGCTCAACTAGATGGTAACACTTAGAGCAGAAAGATGGGAGTTCCACATAAGACCCCGACCTCTGGTTTAGGAGCCATGTTCGTGTATAAATATTCACTGTGGAAAACCAGGCCCTTGGTTCACCACCAATGTGCTCCTGGCAGGGATGTAAGAAAAAACGTTTGAGCTTTTTCCACTGCTGCATTAACCTACCACCAGAGTAAGGTGATAAAAACTCCTGTATCATAAATGATATCACCGACTCCATGACTGTTATCAGCAGTGGCAAATTACTTGGCACAGCCAAGGCAAGGTATTGCTTTGAATAGCTGGCTTTTAGCGCAGTGTTCAGAAAAATTGTCCCTGTTCAGGCGAGTCTTGGAAAATGCAAGAGTTTTGCCAGCAACAACTGTGTTTAAGCAGGGCTGTAGCTAACGCAGAGTGTCGCTGAGACTGCCCGTACGTTCCCTTTTCACCTGCAAGGGTACTGAGACTTCACACTGTTAGGAATTATCTCTTCCAAAGGGGAACCCCACGGAAGGGCCAGGAGACATCCTGAATGTAAAACACAGGACTTCCCAGTAAACCTTTTGCCAAGAAAGAAGGGACGTACTGAAATAGAAGGGCATGCATCTTGCAAAACAAGTCTGTCTGGGAGCCATGGGAAGCCTAGAAGGAGCAGAAGCTTCATGTCTCTGATCTTTGCGGTCAGTGCTATCCCGCAGGCAAAAATCCACATTTGATTTCCGTCTGCGTGATCCCAGCAAACCACCTGCACCTTGTACAGTGTCCATAAAGGGATTTTAAACTGCTCAGCCTGTGCTGTACAGTTTTGAGACACATTAGGTAGAGCATGGAAATTCGTTGCTGTCTCCAGAGATGCTCTCTATGAATACAGAGCACTGGAATTTCACTAGGGACTTTTTAGAGAGGTAGAGGCTCCCTCTATTTTATAGACGGTAGACGCCAAATGGTTTGACTCTCATCTCTTTTGAAAATTTAGTAATAGGAAGGCTCTGAGATTTCAAACACACTCTCTCCACAAAAAAGCCTCTGTAGGCTTTATCTTCAATCTAAAGAGCAAGTGAATAACAAGATGCAATGGGTAAAACCCAGATAAATTTAGACTGGTGCATATTCTTAAAACAGGGAAATAATTTCTTATTAATCACTTAAAAACAGGACAGATTTTCCCCAACTGAAAGAAATTAATGAAAACTTAAAACCTTGCCTAAATTTTGTGCCCTTGTTCAGTCAGAGTTATTGTACTCAAGGCAGTACAATTAATTAGTGGAGATCATATGGCCTGTGCTATACAGGAGGTCACAGCAGATCATCCCCTCATTGCCTTAAATGATGTGAATTTATAAATCCCTAAACAGCCCAGAAAGCCAACCGTATCCTGGGCTGCATCCCCAGCAGCGTGACCAGCAGGTCGAGGGAGGGGATTCTGCCCCTCTACTCCACTCTGGTGAGACCCCCCTGCAGTGCTGCGTCCAGCTCTGGGGTCCCCAGCACAAGAAGGACATGGAGCTGTTGGAGCGAGTCCAGAGGAGGCCACGGAGATGATCGGAGGGCTGGAGCACCTCTGCTATGGAGACAGGCTGAGAGAGTTGGGGTTGTTCAGCCTGGAGAAGAGAAGGCTCCAGGGAGACCTTAGAGCACATTCCAGTCCCTGAAGGGGCTACAGGAAAGCTGGAGAGGGACTGGTGACAAGGGCAGGGAGTGACAGGACAAGGGGAATGGCCTGAAGCTGAAGGAGGGGAGATTCAGATGAGATCTGAGGAAGAAATTCTTCCCGATGAGGGTGGTGAGGCCCTGGCACAGGTTGCCCAGAGAAGCTGTGGCTGCCCCTGGCTCCCTGGCAGTGTTCAAGGCCAGGGTGGATGGGGCTTTGGGCAACCTGGGCTAGTGGAGGGTGTCCCTGCCCATGGCAGGGGGTAGGAACTAGATGATCTTTGAGGTTCCTTCTAACGCAAACCATTCTATGGTTCTACCCACATCTTTCCACTCTTGCTTCCATGGCTAGCTCATTAATGCGTTGGACCTCCTATTATTCAGCAATTCAGGCTAACTCCATTCAGCCTGAACATCCCCTTCCGTGCTGTGCCAGTTCTGAAGGGTTGTGGATGAACTAACTCCTGAGCCAGGAGGGTCTCTCATCTCCCAGGAACAGTGGGTCCTGCCAGCATTTACAATGAGTTTGGTGCTGATGTTGCTGCATATGCTGAATTTTATTCTTGTTCACAGGATTCATTTTATTCATGCTGCAGGAATAGCACTTCTTTAAGACCCATTTCAGCTTTGCTATTAAGCTCGACTACCTTTTTTGAGTAATCAATAAAAAAATCTGCTACAAGAGGACACTGTGATTTACAAACATAGGACAAGAAATAGAATGATGTAAAGCCATTGGTATGGATGTGAAGGACTGTTGGGAGGGGG